>NW_010239154.1:639-1467 GCF_000690775.1 Eurypyga helias | reverse complement strand
CATTCTGGATCTTGTTCTCACCAACAGGGAGGGGCTGGTGGGGGATGTGAAGCTCAAGGGCGGCCTTGGCTATAGTGACCATGAAATGATGCAGTTTGAGATCCATAAAGAGGTGAGGAGGTTGCGGAGCAAGCTCGCTACCATGGACTTCAGGAGACGAGACTGGTTGGCAGTTCCCTGAAGAGGGGAGGGTTTGTGGAATGAAGGGCTCTGTGGAATGAAGCCCTGTAGGGAAGACAGGCCCAAGAAAGCTGGTGAGTACTCAAGGATCTTCTCCTCCAAGCTCAGGAGCGATGCATCCTAATGAAGAAGTCAGGTAAAAACACCAGGAGGCCTGTGTGGATGAACAAGCAGCTCCTGGACAAACTGAGGTTCAAGAAGGAAGCTTAAAGAGGGTGGAAGCAGGGACAGGTAGCCTGGGAAGATTACAGGGAAGTTGTCTGAGAAGTCAGGGATCAGGTCAGGAAAGCTAAAGCCCTGACAGAATTGAACCTGGCAAGGGGCATCAAGGGCAACAAAAGGGCTTCTATAGGTACATAGGGAATAAAAGGAAGATCAGGCATAATGCAGGACCTCTGCTGAAGGAAACGGGAAAGCTGGTTTGCCAGAATATGGAGAAGGCTGAGGTACTCAATGATTTTTTTGCCTCAGTCTTCACTGGCAAGGATGTGAAGGCAAGGGCAAGGGATTGGGAGAATGGAGAGCTATCCATGGTTAGAGAGGATCAGGTTTGGGAACACTTGAGGAACCAGAAGGTGCACAAGTCACAGAGTGGTAGGGTTTGGAAGGGACCTCTAGAGATCATCTAGTCCAACCCACTACCAGAGC
>NW_010239154.1:0-310 GCF_000690775.1 Eurypyga helias | reverse complement strand
CTTCATCATATGACTGGCCCTGCACTGGATCCTCTCCAGTAGTTCCTTGTCCTTGAACTGAGGACTGCAGAACTGGACGCAGTACTTCAGGTGAGGCCTCACCAGCACAGAGTAGAGGGGGAGGATAACTTCCATTGAACTGCTGGCCACGATCTTCTTAATGCATCCCAGGATGCCATTGACCTTCTTGGCACCATGGGACATGATAAAATACATCTGTGGGTCCTGAAAAGATAGCAGATGAGGTTGCAAAACATCCATCCATCATATCTGAGAAGTTCTGGATGTCTGGTGAAGTTCCCACTGACTG
>NW_010239153.1:10441-14014 GCF_000690775.1 Eurypyga helias | reverse complement strand
TTCTATGATTCTGTGATTCTACATGTATATACACATATATAAAAAATGTTGATTTTTTTTTTTTTTCATTTGAGAACTGGTTGCTACTGTTTATAGACTTCTTACCTTTGCTGTCTGTGGGCAGTTGGGTGGGATGAGTAACGCACTGAATAATATCACACTAATGTCTGGCTTCATCTTTAACACTTTTAACTTTCTGTGGTCCAACATAAAGTGAGTATTTCATGTGAGACTTCTTTCCTCGTAAACATGTGTTGACCATCATAGTGTTTGATTGTGAAGTGGATGTAAAACTGCTTGGGTGCCAGTTTTACATTTACCCCAAACATGCAGTCAAGAACTGCTTGTCCTAAGAGCTTCGTTCCTTCCTTCAGGTAAGTTTCTATATTCTTACATTTGTCCACCACTGGATTAAGATCCATAAACAGTTTGATAGTGGAAACCATGTTGTCTTCCTCCTGGGGAGTGTCCTGACCTGATAAACCAGTGTTTTTCACTGGCTGAGTTAAGCTTAGGTCCTATTCTGTAAAATGGCACAGTATCAGATTTCCCCTTTCTGATATAATTTTGTGGGTGTGATTTCCTGTGGGGAGGGAAGGACTGTGGGGTTGAGAGTGGCTCATGTGGCATCTGTGAACCACAGTGTATACCTAGCCTTTCTCCCTGTTGGAGGGTGTTTTTTTTTTTTTTTGAGGGAGTGTGTGTTTCTTTTATTTGTTTGTTTGTTTTGGGGTTGTTTTTAGTGAAAATTATTCAAGTTACTGTTTTATTATCGCTGAAACTCCAGATGTGGCTCAACAGCATGTGTTGAACAGTTTTACAACTTGCCAGCAATGAAGACTCTCAATTTTCTCCCTTTCCACTCCCAGCCACAGGCTCCTGCAGTTTCTCTTTGGCTGTCATTCCTCACACCCTCTTCCAGCTGTCTTGCTGTGCCTAACGTGCAGAAAAGCATTTTGGGAGAAAACAGCTCAGTGTTTTTCTGCTACCTTAGTGAGTTGGTGCCTTGTGGAGCAGCTGGATAGTGCAGGGGCAGCTGGGTGAGTAGGGGGGAGCAAAGCAACAGGGCTGTTTGGGGAGAGGAGGAAAAAGTGAAGAGGACTTTCTCCTCCTTTTCACAGCAGTAGTCAATGATGGGTCTTCAGCCATGCCTGTGGTCAATCCTTCTGTCTTCTTGGTGTGTGTTGACTGGAAATTAATGTTGGAAGGAATTCTTAAAGGAATGCTCCTTTAAGAAGGAAATCTTAAAGGTGTAGGAGCTGGCCATCCCCCTGTGTTGTAAGTCAAGCTGGCGGCAAAGAAGACTGGCCTGGCTGAACAGGAAGCTTTGGCTGCAGATCAGGGAAAAAAGGAGACACTGTGGCCTTTGGAAGAAGGGGCAGGCCACACATGATGAGTACAGAGATATTGTGAGGCTATGCAGGGAGAAAATTAGAAAGCCAAAAGCCCAGCTAGAAATTAATCTGGCTTCTGCTGTAAAGGATAACAAGAAATCCTTGAATAGATACATTAGCAGCAAAAGAAGGGCAGGGGAGAGCCTCCATCCTCTATTGGATTCAGGAGGAAACATGGTGACAAAGGATGAGCAAAAGGCTGAGGTGCTTAATGCCTCCTTTGCTTCAGTCTTCAGTAATAGGACCAGTTGTATGCTGAGAATCCACCACCCTGAGCTAGAAGATAGAGACCAGGACCAGAACGATCCCCCCGCTATCCAGCAAGAGATGATCGGCAACCTGCTGCACCACATAGATGTACACAAGTCTATGGGACCATATGGAATCCACCCAAGAGTTCTGAGAGAGCTGGCAGAGGTGCTTACCAAGCCACTTTCCATCATTTTTCAATGGTCATGGTTGACTGGGGAGGTCCCAGCAGATTGGAAGCTAGCCAATGTGATACCTATCTACAAGAAGGGCCAGAAGGAAGATCCAGGAAACTACAGGCCTGTCACTTTGACTTTGGTGCCAGGGAAGCTGATGGAGCACATTATCCTGAGTGCCATCACACAGTACATGCAGGACAATCAGATGATCAGGCCCAGTCAGCATGGGTTTACAAAAGGCGGGTCCTGCTTGACTAACCTGATCTTATTCTACAACATGGTCACCGACTTGGTGGATGTGGGAAAAGTGGTGGATGTTGTTTGTCTGGACTTTAGTAAAACCTTTGGCACCATTTCCCACAGCATTCTCCTGAAGAAACTGGCTGCTCATGGATTGGATGCACATACACTTTGTTGGGTAAAAAACTGGCTGGAAGGCTGGGCCCAGAGAGTGGTGGTAAATGGAATCTATTCCAGTTGGTGGTCAGTCATGAGTGGTGTTCCCCAGGGCTCAGTATTGGGGCCAGTCCTGTTTAACATCTTTATCAGTGATGTGGACAAGGGCATTGAGTGCATCGTTAGTAAGTTTGCAGATGACACCAAGCTGGGTGGAAGTGTTGATCTGCTTGAGAGTAGGGAGGCTCTGAAGAGGGATCTAGACAGACTAGATCGATGGGCCAAGACAAACTGTATGAGTTTCAATAAGGTCAAATGCTGGGTTCTGCACTTTGGTCACAAAAAGTCCCTGGCAACGCTACAGGCTGGGGGAGGAGTGGCTGGAAATCTGCTCAGCAGACAGGGACCTGGGGCTGTTGATTGATAGCTGGCTGAACATGAGCCAGCAGTGTGCCTGGGTGGCCAAGAATGCCAATGACATCCTGGCCTGTATCAGGTATAGTATAGCCAGTAGGACCAGGGAAGTGGTTTTACCCCTGAACTCGGCATTGGTGAGACCGCATCTTGAGTACTGTGTTCAGTTTTGGCCCCTCACCACAAGAAGGACATTGAGGTGCTGGAGCATGTCCAAGGAAGGGCAGCAAAGCTGGTGAGTGGTCTAGAGCATGTCTTATGAGGAGCGGCTGAAGGAACTGGGGTTGTTTAGCCTGGAGAAAAGGAGGCTGAGGGGAGACTTTATTGCTCTCTATGGCTACCTGAAAGGAGTTTGTAGAGAGGTGTGGGTCAGCCTGTTCAACCAAATAACAAGTGATAGAACAAAAAAAAATGCTTTCAAGTTGTGCCAAAGGAAGTTTAGATTGGATATTAGGAAGAATTTTTTTACTGAAAGGGTCATTAGGCATTGGAATGGGTTGCCCAGGACAGTGGTGGAGTCCCCATCCCTGGAGGTTTTTAAAAGCCATGTAGATATAGTGCTTAGGGACATGGTTTAGTGGGGAATTTGTCAGTGTTAGGTTAATGATTAGACTAGATGATCTTACAGTTCTTTTCCAATCTAGGCAATCCTATGACTCTATGAAGCACGAGTACCTGTGGGCTTAAAAGCATGGTGGGTGCTGAGTGGGAGGTACGTGGGACAGGCCTTTGGATTCTACTGAAGCTCTGTTCAAGGTGCATGAGCCTGTCCTTTGGGGTTTTCCAGGGTGCCTTGTCTTAAGAGGTTTGCACAAAGAATTCAAGAAAACCTGTGGGTGGGAGAGAGAATTTGACTGTAGGCTTTTCTGAATTCCAGAGGCAAATAACCAACAGCTAACCCCTCCTTCCTCTCAAAATGTTTTTCTTTGATAAAGAGTGTG
>NW_010239153.1:0-10412 GCF_000690775.1 Eurypyga helias | reverse complement strand
CTCTTCCGAGATGTGAAACAGACCCAAAGGCCGTTTGTAGCTGGAGGGCTGCTAAATGAGGAAGTGTTACTGGAAAGGATGCACATACACAAGTGGCGGGGGTCAAACACTGACAAATATTGCACTCCCTTTGTTTTATAGTCATAACCTGTAGCAATGACCAGCAATTTTGAGGCCATGCTGATTTTTCGGTGTTGTGGTGGTGGTTGGGTTTTTTGTTTGTTTGTTTGTTTTTTTCTTCCCCTGAGGCAGCTCACAACTACTGGAATAGCAAGAACAGACAGTGTTTTTGCCATTATTGTACACTGTCAGCATTTCCCACTAATTTTGCAGTGGAATGTAGTCAGTGCCTGTACCCTGTGTCATAGACATCTGGAGTTCAGATTAAGGGAAGAGAGCGGTATGTCCAATCCAACCAAGAAAATACTGCTTTTCCTTCATGGTGTTAAGCAGGAAAAAGTTGCAACTTTCGGTTTTCTTTGTAACTGTTACATGAAGACCTATATGCCTGATTTTCCTCCCCTCAGGTTTTAGCAGCCCTGTTGGGCTCTCTCTCTCTGCATCCATATAGCATCTTGTAGACACAAAAGGTATCAGGCTTTACAGGTGCAAGAGACAGTAGCATTAATGTAACATGGTTGTAAATACCAACAGGGCTTTACCTGTGTCTCCTTTTAAAGATTTTTGTTGAATATGTCTCACTCTAAAATAGCAGTGCCGTGTGTGAGTTTTGACATTGCTGGTCTCAGATGAAGAAATATATTTATTCCTTTTCAACAGCATGGGTTTTGTGGATCCTAATACACCATCAGAATAAAGTAAATAAATAATGGAGAAAGCAAGCAAACAAACAAACAAAAACGGTGAAAGATGCATCCCAGGAAAAAAGCATGTTAAACAGCAGAGGTAGGAGGAAAAAAGCAAACCAGTTTGACTTCTCAATAAATGCATGGCTGCTCTTGTTTGATGTGTTTCTTCCTTTTCCTCCTCTCATTATGGCGGGCCGTTGTCTTTCAACATTAAGCTTTAGACGCCGCCGTGTTGTGTGTTAGTGCTCCATGAGTCCTGCTGCCTTTGCTCCCCTGCTGTGCCCCTTGCTGAGCTCTTAGGGCTGGCAGCTGGGGGAAATTTGGTGTGACCTGGAACTGTAAAGTGCTGTAACAGCACATGGAAGATTAAGGTTTTTAGCAATTTTTTCTCTTATTTGGAGAGGGGATTTAGTGAGCTCCCAGATTCACTGGATTTATTGGAAATCTGTGCCAGCTGAATATTTTTACTCCCCCTTGTTTCTGGCTGTACTCTTGACAGGTGCTGAGAGATTTATAGAAACAGCAAATACTTGCTAGAGTGACTGAAATATCCAAGCATTATTTAGATGTGACTTTTTATCATAATCTCTCTTTATTCTAGTTCAATAATTTAAATGCATAGGCTTCAGTCTTTGTAAATTTTAAATCTACTTCTCTGTTGGATTTTATACAGGTTTCATGACTAAATCCTACTACCAGTGGACTAGTACAAGATTGATACATAGACTTTGAGAATAACTTCTTTCTGGTTTTTAGTTTTGGTGAAGTAAAATTGTGGGGTGAGCAGACAGAACTACAGATGAATGCTGCTCATCACAGTAGAAAAACTTGGGTTGTGTTCAGCTGACTCAAAGTAATCCTGAAAAAAACTCATGAAGAAAATTTCTGTATTTGTTCTTCTGTTCATGTTTCTTTAGGATTCCTTTTTGCAGAACTTTCATTTTTTAAATATCCTTTTGTAGATAAGTTATACATCACTGGGTTTTAGAGGCAGTACAAGAGGATGAGAAAGCAAAAAGAAAACACTTAGTTAACTCATTCTGGATGTCCAGATAACTAATTGTAGAAGGAAACAACACTAAAACCAAACCATTAACCTTCCCTCAGGTTTCCAGTGAAATACACAGAAATCCATGTGAGCTTTGCAGTTATTTCAGAGATAAACAAATACATGCTCTGATGCACAAACTTGGAAGAGAGGTCCAGAACTGGTGCCCTGTATGAAAAAGTCTGCTCCAGTGCCACCTTTCATGGTTTTGTTCATCTGCTGGCCAACTCTTTCCACTTAATTACTGTTTCTGACCCTGATTTTGACTGTTTAGGGAACTAGGTTATTTCTGATGTAACAAAGTCCAGAACTGGTAAAACCATCTTTGCAATTTTCCAGTGGTACTCAGCAGAGAGCTGAGGCTGTTTGGGACTCTGTGCGAACTCTCCTGTGTTTTTTAGCACAAGAACAGCTGATTTTGTGGCTGACTGGTCTTTCTTGCAGCCTGGGCTGAGCTAGGGTGTCTTATAATCAACTAGCTGAACTTCAATTGGTTAAAATAAAGATGATACCGGCTGACTCATAGGAAATGAGGCAGAGAAATAGTAACTACCTTCCTATTTCATCTGATTGTTATGCATGTTCTCCTCCAACCACAAAACGTTTTCCATCTACAGGTGCACTGCTTGGAGCATTGTGCTGTGAAGTGCTTCAATAGCACAGGGCCTATTACTGTGTTTCCCTAGTCCTTCCTTGATGAAGAGGCAAAAATGATTTTGCTTCTTACAAACCTTGATGCAGTTGTCAGCTCCTGCCATTTGACATAGCATTAATACACTCTGTCTTGAGTTACTAACCATGACTTCCACAGGAACTGAAGCTACTGTAAAATGTGCTGCTTATTTACAAGTGTATGTGTGGTGGGTGGGGGTTTTTTTGTTTGTTTGTTTGCTTGGTTTTTTAACTGTATTCTGAGTGCCATTCAAAGGAGATCATCCTCCCTCTCCTCAGCCCCTCTTACTACAAGTTTGTTTTCAGTGCCTGAGAACCCATTTCAGCTGGAGGTAGAATGGCTTTGGTGTGGACTTTTTTCTTAGTCTTGGAGAGAGCATAAATTTACTGATGTTTATGGCCTGTTGCAAAGCCCATTTCCTGGAGGGTGTGGAATGTGTCTGAGGCTTTGAGTTTCTGAGACCACCAGTCACATTGGTTCAGCTGATGCATGGTTGTGTTTTTGCAGTAATTTTATATGTGGTCATGGCACGCAAACTCTTAGACGCTGAAGGAATGAAATTCTGTAAATTAATGTCTTTCAAAATGTTTTCAATTAACTGATTACCAAGTTATTATTCTAGGAAAATCTGAAAATATCAAATTGAAACTGAATTTAACTAAAGGAGGTGTGATTTGATCAGAAGACACGGACTTGGAAAGTTAACTTACACCCATGGCAACATTGGACTTTTATTTCAGTTTTGTATTCACATTAAAACATTCAAATGCATTAAAAAAATGAGATGTATTCTTGTTTTGAATCAGGATGTTACATTTCTCCTCATTCCTTAGGTCTTCAAGCTCACCTAGGACTTCCATTTTAATCCTTGAAATGTTTGAGTAGCCATACATAATGAATATGCATATATATCTATTTTCAAGCCTGTTGACCTGACCAAAGTAGCACTGCAAAAGTATTTATATATATATTTTTTTTTCCCAAAAGAATATTCCATGTTAACTTCTGCCAGCTAGCAGTTGGACTTGTATTGTGCTCTGTGTCAGGTATTATTGAATAAGAATTATGGGAACGGTATCATTAGCAAGAAAGAACTGTTCCTAACCTGAAGTCTCAAAACTGAATCAATACTGTTTGTTTGAGTAATTCTAATTTTTGTTCTTGTGTGTTTCTTAGCATCATTAGAAAATCTAAAAAAAGAAAAAAAAGGCCCTTACACCTGCAAGTTTATGATCAAAACATGGCTTTAAAAAACAAAACATAACAAATAATCCCCCCCAAACAAACCTCCTGCCACAGTATGTATATATGTACATATATAGAGAGCCCAGTAAAACACATTTCTTCTCTGTTTTTGTGGAATGTATTTCTGTGCATGGATGGGTGGGTAGTTAGAGAATGAAATGAGCATGTTTCTAAATATAGATTTGTCTAACAAAGTATTAAAACTTGGTTATGGAGTGAAGTGTACAGGATATATTATGGGCACTGCAACTATCGTAAAATAGAGAGGATATTAGAAGAAGCTATTGCTCCAAAGCAGCTACTAGTGCATTTGTGTTTCCCTTGTTTCCTAGTACTCTGTGAAGAAGAGAAGTTATGAGTTATGTTTATAAAAAAATTCATTTATAGTAACTTTCTCTGGGCTCTATGACCTCAGGCTTGGCAGGAAATGAGAAGATGCATGTTCTGAGGAGTAGCCAGAGCCCACTGCGCAGAAATACCCTGGCAGTTGTCATGCTGAGCCTGTGACCTGCTGAGGCTTTCAGCTCAACTGCCTCAGCCTGCATTGTTTGTCTGATGATAGAAATCATTAGGCAGTGGTTATCTTTCACCTTTCCTCTCCACTTTTAAAATAGCCTGTGTCATTTTAAGCACTTCAGTCTGCTTGACTGCATACCACTGTGTGAAACACTTTAGTCTGGTACAACTGGATTTCCCTCCCCTTTTTCATTACTAAATGGGAGCAAAATACACCTAGAACAGTTGCTTTAGTTAAATAGCAGGCTGTGTAGATCTAAATCTAAATTATTCTGGGCTGGGAGCAGCTGGAGAGGGGTTCCCCTGGGGTCGTGCTGCCCCTGCACCTGGTTGCCAGTGCTCCTCAGCCACTCAATGGTGAAAGTGAAATTTCAGAAGTTGAACTTGTATGTGTGGCAAACTCATTTTTGGTTGCCCGGCCCATGTTCCCTTTGGCTGAGCTTCTGCCCTCTTTTACAGTTTCAACACTTCTTACTCCTGAGACATTGTCTTATTTCATAATCAATCTTTTCATTCTTTGTAGAGCCTGGACTTTGTTTTAACAGCCTGTTTGAAGTTTTTATTCATCCAAGCAAGTCTCCAGTCTTTTCTTACAAGATTTCCCCTCCTTCTTAGAATGGGAGTGTGGGTTTTTTTTTGTACTTGGTATTTTTCCAATCAGATATTTCATTTTTCCAATGAGATATTTTTCCATTTGTATTCTCCCAATGAGACATTTCTGTGTTTGAGCACAGCTTCACCAATTTCCTTGGTTTCTCTAAATTTACCATTCTGAGATTCTACAGTCCCCATTGCATTTACTATGTCTGTTTGATTCTTCTCACTAAGTTGTAACATATGCAATGATTTCTGACAATGAGCTCTTCTATCCAGTCCTTGCTTCTCACTAAGGCAATGGCTACAATAGATTCATCTTATGCTTTTCTTGCTGTTTGTGAAAATAATCTCATCAGTAATATGGGAAAAAGGCTCTCAGTCATTTTTGAGGCAACGTTGATCAAGCAAGGTGAAAGAATCAACATATTGTACTGTCAGAAAGGAAAAAAGATAGAATTTGTCCCATATATATTTAATTATTGTTCATTGAAATTCTTTCAATTTTCCAACTTGTATGTGTCTGCTTACTTTACTAGTTCAGCAGTGCTGAGCTTGCCCAGTATTAGACTACAGGTTAACCTAGACCTCTGTGCATCTAGTATACAGCCTTTTGCTGAATTATAGGGATCTCAAAAAGAGTTTCCATCAGGCTCCTGTATTCAGAGTTGGTAGCTTGTCTGAGTACTAGGGAATTCTCTTTCCAGTTCCTAGACTGAAGAGTCCTGGAGAGAAAAGATATCCAAGAAGAGAGATGTGAAAGTTTTGTGCTTTCTTAACAAGTACCTCCCTCATTCTCATGTGGACAAAGGTTATCCGTACCTTAAATACACACATTATTTTTCAGGAAAGCTAATATCCTATATTTATTTTTACCCAAATAATTTTAGGGCTAAGCTTTCCACACTGCCCACTGGAAATAGGATGCATGTAGTTTGTACCTGAGGCACAGTAGCTTTTTAATAAAACTGTGACCATAAACTGTGACTTCTTCCCAACGTCTGTTTTCATTATCACTGTGTATGCATTCAAACCTGATGCCCATTTCCTCTGTGAAGAAGTTTATTCTATGTCAAGCTTGTAAACTTGTCTAAGCATAATAAAGGAATATATTAAAAGCAGTATGTAAAATCGGTAAGAGCAGTACAATTAAGGGCACAAATTTGGAAATGCTAAAAAGGTTAAAGAGAATTTGGAAATTTGGCCCATGACATGCATCAGAAACATGTTTGTATGTGTTTTCTCCTCTTTCTTAGGGGGACAATCCTTGGGAATCATAGAATCATAGAATGGTTTGGGTTGGAAGGGACCTTAAAAGATCACCTAGTTCCAACCCCCCTGCCATGAGCAGGGACACCTTCCACGAGACCAGGTTGCTCAAAGCCTCATCCAGCCCGGCCTTGAAGACAGCCAGGGATGAGGCATCCACAGCATCTCTGGGCAACCTGTTCCAGTTCCTGTTCCTGCTCCACCACCCTCTCCGTGAAGAACTTCTTCCTGGTATCTAATCTAAACCTCCTCACTTTCAATTTAAACCCGCTACCCCTTGACCTGTCACTACAGGCCCTTATAAAAAGTCCCCTCCCAGCTTACTTGTAGGCCCCCTTCAGGTACTGGAAGACTGCAATAAGGTCTTCCCAGAGCTTTCTCTTCTCCAGGCTGAACAAGCCCAATTCTTGCAGCCTTTCATCATAGGACAGGTGCTCCAGCCCTCTGATCATCTTCGTGGCCCTCCTCTGGACGCCTGCCTACTGGTCTATATCCTTCTTATGTTGTGGAATCCACAGCTGGACACAATACTCAGGGTGGGGTCTCACAGGTGCAGAGTACAGGAGCAGAATCACCTCCCTCCACCTGCTGGCCAGACTTCTCTGGATACAGCCCAGGATATGGTTGGCTTTCTGGGCTGCCAGCGCACACTGCCGGCTCATGTTCAGCTTTTCGTCTACCAGTACCCCCAAGTCCTTCTCCTCAGGACTGCTTTCTATCCATTCTCCACCCAGCCTGTACTTGTGTTTGGGATTGCCCCAACCCAGGTGCAGGACCTCGCACTTGGCCTTGTTGAACTTCATGAGGTTGGCAGTGGCCCACCTCTCCAGCCTGTCAAGGTCCCTCTGGATGGCATCCCTTCCCTCCAGCGTGTCAGCCATGCCACACAGCTTGGTGTTGTCGGCAAACTTGGTGGTGAGTGCACCCCCAGCATCATCCATGTCACTAACAAAGATATTAAACAGCACAGGTCCCAACACTGACCCCTGAGGAACGCCGCTTGTCACTGATCTCCGGTCGGACGTTGAGCCTTTGACCACCACTCTCTGAGTGTGACCATCCAGCTGTTCTTTATCCATTGAGTGGTCCATCTGTCAAATCCGTGTCTCTCCAGTTTCGAGACAAGGACGTCATGTGAGACATTATCGAAGGCTTTGCACAAGTCCAGGTAGATAACATCTGTTGCCCATGATCTATCCACCAAGGTCGTGACCCCATCTTAGAAAGCCACCATGTTCGTCAGGCATGATCTGCCCTTGGTGAAGCCATGCTGGCTTTCACCAATCACCTCCTCATTCTTCATGTGCCTTAGCATGATTTGCAGGAGGATCTGCTCCATGATCTTGCCAGCCACATAGGTGAGACTGCCTGGCCTGGAATGTAAACGCCTGTGTGGAAAACATCCTCTTACTCCTTGTGTTTAATTTCTTTCCGCAACTGAAAGTAATCCAAGTTCTTATAGTTTACATAAAATGGATTTAGTCCAGGGAGATCATTGCCCTGTTCTCATTATTAATCTAGAAAGCTTCATACTTGCAGCATGTTGATGTGCTCTCAGGAATATTAAGAAGGCCAGAGGCCTCTGCCTAGGGGATAAGGGAAGAGGCAGCATGCCTCCCAGCCAAGTATGGAGCAGCCTTTTCATTGGTCATTTCATGCTGATTTGAGCATGAGCTGGTGTAAAGCCAGTCCAGCCCAAACCATTCTCACAGGCACAGAGAGTTGATGCAGTAAGGGGAGGCACTGGCTGTGTGTGTCCCCAGTGATGGGCTGCATCTGCAGTGGGGCCGTCCACTAAGCTTGGCCTTTCCCATCCCTGATGCACGACCTGTCTGCCATAAGACCTATCCAAAACTGAGTCACACTGTATTTATATGAAAATAAATATTTAGTGCATGTTTTTCTTTAGAACCCTCTTCTGTGAGAGTTACTAAATACCAGTGTTTAACTGGAGTACAAATATAACTTTAATTAAAGAGGGATCTTTGTGCTTAAATCTGTATGCCATTGCTGGCTGGGGTCCGTAACTCCATTATTAATGGATTTTCCTAATGACCTGATCTGAAGATTCCCAAACCATGATCCCATAGATCACTTCAGGTCTGTGGAGAGCTGACATACTGTGGCAGCTGCTGTTAGGCTTCTTGCCAGAGATCAAATCATGTGAAAAGCAGCTAAAACCATACTGAATGCTTCCCCTCCCTTTTTTCTTCCAAGTAAGTGCTGTCTACTACAGCCCGGCTGCTTATTTGTGAGCAGGAGGGACAATTCCTGAGGTCATCAAGTCTGTGGTGGAGAAGTGGTTCCTGGGTCCCTGGTAGCTCTTTCAGGAGGAGTCATTGTCACTTCTTATCCCATTTTTTTTTTCCTTTTCTTTTAATAAATGATGATTTAGGTGCTTTTGGTACTGAAATAATACTTTCTTCTACCCGACCCCAATATTGATAGCTAGGTGACTTCTGGTGCAGCAATCAACATTTCTGGTGATCACAATAGATGGATATTTAAATCCTGTACGGGGATATAGAAGATGAATGGATTTACCTTAAAAAAACGTTCATTATTTTGTGAATCTTAAGTATGACAGTTTATAATTTTGTTTTGTTTTGTTTTTGTTTTGTTTCAGTATCACTATATTAAGTACCCTAGAAGACAAGTTCTGGCCAACTCCTATTTCAGGAAGGTTTTTGGAAATACCAAAGACTCACTACATTCCCCACCCCACCCCCCCCAAATGCACATTTAATTCATCTTAATCTTGTTGGTGTCTTATGAATTTTTCTTGTTACTATACTAGTCTCTGAGAAGGGAGAATATTTTTCTGCAAATAAAAGTTTAATTCTTTTTCTATGGCTCAGTGAAGGAGAATACGTTTTCTAATCGTGAGAATATTTATTATTATCATGTTGACGAGAATGTTGGGATGAAACAAATGCTTTTTTTAAAGGTAGCATTTGTTTCCAGCCCTCATTTTTGAAGTATTTTCAGTCTCATCTGCTTACAAGCAGCTGGAAGAAAGCCTATATGGGTTGCTTATTTAAGAGGTTGATAGACTTTCTATGAGGAATGAAGAACTGGATCTCACAGAAAGAAATATATTAACGTTACCAGTGATGAGTTTTAATAAAATGAGCTTGAACTAGGGGCCTTTGAAAAAGTGCTTTACTCTAAAAGTTCTTTTGATCTTCTGCAAATAAAAATACCAGAGGTTTGGCCATGTCCAGATTGCATTTCTAAACAGTAGTTTAGTTATTTTAGATTTATTAGTTGAGTTATTTTAGATAAATTTGAAAAAAAATACCCCAATATAGGAATATTATCAGAGGAGGAGAATTACACGGCAATTATTGGTAAGAGAAAGAATGCCTTTGAAGAGCCAAAATCTCACATTAGGACTTTGTTAGTGATGGTGTATATATATATATGATGATTTTCCCTAGCCCATGCTACTGCCAATTTACACCATATAAGTCAGTAGCAGAAAAAAAGATGACCATCAAATACTGAGATGATGTGCATTGTTCAGCTGATGTATTAGTTTACAGAGAACATGTATTGAGCAAGGACGGATTATTTTTACCTGACTGTTTGCATGATGTAGGGAAGTTGAGGCAGAAGCAAAGTGGGTCAGGCTGAAAGTGGGTCTGCAATTCTTTGCACAGAATTTAAAAAAATGGATATTTTGTGACAAATGGACAAGTTTATCATAGAATCATAGAATGGTTTGGGTTGGAAGGGACCTTAAACATCATCTAGTTTCAACCCCCCTGACATGGGCAGGGACATCTTCCATTAGACCAGGTTGCTCAAAGCCTCGTCCAGCCTGGCCCTGAAGACTTCCAGGGATGGGGCAGCCACAACTTCTCTGGGCAACCTGTTCTAGTGCTCCACCACCCTCTCCATGAAGAACTTCCTTATGACATCTAATCTAAATCTACCCACTTTCAATTTAAACCTGTTACCCCTTGTCCTGTCATTACAGTCCCTTGCGAAAAGTCCCTTCCCAGCTTCCTTGTAGGCCCCTTTCAGGAACTGGAAGGCTGCAATAAGGTCCCCCCAGAGCTTCCTCTTCTCCAGGCTGAACAAGCCCAATTCTCTCAGCCTGTCTTCACAGGAGAGGTGCTGTAGCCCTCTGATCGTCTTTGTGGCCCTCCTCTGGACTCCAGCCTACTGGTCAATATCCTTCTGATATTGAAGGCTTCACAGTTGGATGCAGTACTCCAGGTGGGGTCTCAGAAGAGCACCGCACAGGGGGAGA
>NW_010239152.1:0-12019 GCF_000690775.1 Eurypyga helias | reverse complement strand
AAAAAATCTTCCTATCAGGGAAACTCCAGGCATTATTAGAAAACAATCCCCAAAGTCAAAAGTGAAATGCACAACCATTTGCCTCCAGTCACTAACAAATTCATTCTTCACCTTCCTAAGAACTGCACAGTGGTGGGAGGAAGGAGAGGTGGGAAGAGAACAAGAAGGAGAGTTCTCTGAACATTTTTACTCCTTTAAAATTAAATTTTCTAGGTAATTTTGGAAATGAACAGAGGAAAGGAGGACACACTGATTCCCATGATGGGTGAAAATACTTTGAAATATTTTCCTAATAATTTCTTGAAAAAACTTCTTTTTTTTCCCCATAACAGTTTAAAATGAAGTGAAAAATACTGAATTCTGGGAAATTTTGACCCTCCTGAACTTTTACTCTTACACATAACTTCCATCAAAATTAATTGTCTCCTTGAACACACATCTATGATACGTTCACCCTCCATCTAGACTTCCTTGCAGGCGGCTCCCCTGCAATCCCCATGGGGTTGTGCGCATCATTCAAAGAACGGGTAGATAAAGTGGCAGGACAAAAATGCCCCTGGATGTCCTCCAGCCTTGTGACACTTACTTTGAACAGCATTTCAGCAGCCCCCCATGGCACGACCCCGAGACAGTGAAGGTAGGTGGGCATGTCCCAGCACGGCAGAAATTTCCCTGGCTCCTGCAGTCCGCGGTGTCAGCAAAAATTTGATCTGCAGAACCTGTGGGAAGTGGAAGATGGTAAAATCTCAGTTTTAAGTCTAAAATGATGAAGGATAAATATACAATAAATGATTTTTTTTTTAGGAAGAGTGCTGTCATGAGCACAAATTTGGTCCCATCCACTGCACAGCACCATCCCAACAGCATCAGATTCTGTCAGTTGGTGATTGTTTTTTTCCTCCTGAACACACACTTCTGCTTACAAGCATTTTCATTCTTTGTAGGACCTGTTTTGCTTCTCACCTGGAGCAGCCTGGAAGAGGAGGAAGACAACAGCGAAGAGCAGGTACAGGATCCTCATGGTTGCCAGTCGGTTGTGGACGGTGCGCCCCTGCGAAGCTCCTGAAAGACGGATGGAGGATGAAATCAGTTTGAGGAACAGGCTAGGAAAGGCAGCTGGTATTTATAGAAGACACGGGATTATGTGAGTTTGCTGGCTGAGTGCTTTGTCAATCAGTAACTGCAACCAACCTTCTGGAAAGCAAACTGGTGATCCCCCTTATCGCGGGTTGTGATGAAGCGGCCAGTGAGCACGTTGCAGACCCCGAGGGTGAATTTCCACTGACCCTGTCAGACAGTTGTATAACGTAACCATCAGCTAAGCCCCACCAAGCCGCACCATGGCTTTTGCAGACCTGTTTCCAACGCAGGCACAGGGATGGGTCAGACAGAGGGATTGGGAATCAGCCACCAATGGAATCTGGTCCTGGTGCTGACCCCAGATCCGTTGCTCACTGACAAGTCACATAACATTCTGTCTCCGTCTCCCCATCCCTGTCACCAGGCAGATGATGTCAAAGGCAGAGGAAAGTGTTTGACTGGATGCAACTTTGTTTTGTCACTTTTTAAACAGGTTTCCGGACATCCTGGCCCATGGCAGGGGGCTGACCCACAGCTCTCTCTCTCCTTTAATTCTCACTTACATGCTCCCTTGAGTGTTTTGCAATTTTACCAGATTTTGACATCCCCTTTTAGGTTCCCATCATATTTCCTCAAAAGGTTGGGAGAATGGGCTGATTCCATAAGAGTTTATGAAGTTGCATTGTTCAGCCTGGAGAAGAGGAGGCTCCGAGGAGACCTCATTGCAGCTTTCCAGTATCTGAAGGGGGCCTACAAGGGTACTGGGAGAGGACTTTTTACAAGGGTCTGTAGTGATAGGACAAGGGGGAATGGGTATAAATTGAAATCAGGGAGGATTAGATTAGATGTCAGGAAGAAATTCTTCACAGAGAGGGTAGTGAGACACAGGAACAGGTTGCCCAGAGAAGCTGTGGATGCCCCATCCCTGGAAGTGTCCAAGGCCAGGCTGGATGTGGCTCTGAGCAACCTGGTCTAGTGGAAGGTGTCCCTGCCCATGGCAGGGGGTTGGAACTAGATGATCTTTAAGGTCCCTTCCAACCCCAACCCTTCTATGATTCTATGATTCTGTGATGAGTGTGATGGCACTGCTTGCAGCGAAGACAAGGTGATTTCCAGATTCAAAGTGAAATGGTAGCAACTGATTGAATCTGTGACCAATTCTGAGTTCCTGGAGGGCCTTTCAGTGGCTAATTTTATCCCTGGCAGAGTTGAGTTTGCAGTATGTGAGGCGCAGACCTATGATGGATTTTTAAAAGCCTGAGTTTGGCTGAAACATGGGCAGACATCATACCTCGATGTGCAGTGTATTCTTGGGCTTCACATCAGAGCATGATCCCTGTGTCTGTAAATGTTCTGAGAAGCACCAGCGAGGGGATCAAACCACTGAAGGTTATTCTGCACAAAATCCTGGGCTTGTAGATGTCAAAGGACTGCAACAGCTTAGCACCCACGGCAATCCTCCCCTTGCCCAAATACCACCACACATAATAAACAGGTTAATCTCTGTCAAAGCCCAGACATTTCTGCAGTTCCGAGCTCTGACATTCTGGTTCAGTGATTTGCTTCCTTATTACCTCATTTATTATATTTAACTGGGAGTTAATGGTATTTTTGTTCTAAGAATTATTTGTTGGATGAAACATTACTGATGTTTATGTTTAATCTACATACTAACAGGCAAGCTTGAGCGGCTGAGAAAGTAGCAACTAGGTGAGTTCCCCAAGTGTTTTTGCAGCAGGTAAGAGCAAGATAAACACTGATTTCCCTCTCCTACCCATAAAATCTAATTACCCAGGAAATGCCATGTGCTCCAGAATGTCCTTTTTTTGTACCCTTGCCTTGAAAACTAACTCTTATTATTTTTTTTTGCCAGCAGCTCTCCAACTTTCTCCATTTCTAATGGAGAGGAGAGTTGATTTGTCACTCCTCTCTTTTCCCTTTCAGTAAGTAGTCAGTGGGACACCCTGACAGACAGACAGACACCTGACTTGAACATGAACATGAAGAAATCAGGAAACAAAGCCATTTTATTTTTATGGAAGACACATTGAAATGTGAGTTTTCCCCATTTGTCTTTCACTTAGACAGCACAATATAGAATCACAGAATGATTTGGGCTGGAAGGGACCTTAAAGCCCATCCAGTGCCACCCCCCACCATGGGCAGGGACACCTTCCACTAGACCAGGTTGCTCCAAGCCTCATCCAGCCTGGCCTTGAAGACAGCCAGGGATGGCATTGTGATGTTTTTCATCACAGTGTTGTGATGTTCTGCAAAGTGTGGTTTTTGAGCACTTACTTCCCTAAAGAAGTTAATGTTAGGGATTAGTCATAGTTTACAAAACCAAAATCAGCATGTGGCACTGGGGAAGGTGTTGTCTACTCTGCTATCCCATGCAATATTGAACAGGCTCCTCTTGCTTTCAGAGCTGTACTGCTTCCCACCTGTGGAACAGAATAAATCTATTATCAAATTGTTTCAATTTCAGTGCTGCAAACTGCCATAGCATTCATAGGTCTTGCTGAACAACCTTATTTTTTGCAAAAGAAAAGCAGCGTTTGAGGAAAGTGGGCAAGGTTTTAAGCCCTGCTAGCACAGGCAGACTGAAAATGTCATTCAGAGCAATAGGAAAATTCCGTGACTTTGGTTCCTAGTTAAAAACAAAGACAAATGCAATCTGGTTGCTTTAAACCAGGCCAAACTTGCATAAAGCACCTGAGGAGCAGAGCAATTTGTTCAGCACAGCAGTGACCTGGGGTTGGAACATGACTGTGTGCGTGGAGCTATGTCCCATGGCAGTCAGGGCCAGGAAGGAGTCCTGGAGGTCTGTGTTGAACATTAACTTATAGACATGAGCTGGGAATTCAGTGAGTTGTAGGTACCTTTACCAGAGAAATCAGGATCTCTATAGGAAATAGGTTTTTAAAAAATCTCTAAAATTATTAAAAAAACCCCCTAAACTTAAAATTTTACGCAGAAATACTGCACTGCAAAAAAGACATGAATTTCATTAACGTGTTGTTAGCAAATGAGAGAAAGGGGACACACGCATGACACTCAAAAGAGATTTAATTTTGCCTCTGAGATCAGGAAGAGATGGGCAGCTTGTAGCAGCAGAAGCTCCCTTACCTGTGCTCCAACAGCTATTTCCAAAGAACTTGGTACGTCAGCAAACGGAGATCTCTGGATGATAACAAAAGACACAATATCTCAGAATGCTGCTCCCCCTTATTTCTCTCTATTTTGTAAATCTGTAACGGAAGAATAAACATTTATGTTTTGATGTTTGCAATCCGATTTTGCTGAATTTTGCCTTAGCAGCACAGCTTTCCAAAGGAAAATCTGAAGTGCTTGCAAACCTCACCTCCTGCTGATAAAGGAGCACACAGCGACTGGGTAGATCTGGTCTTCTGCAAGGCAGGCATTTTTCCTCTCTTCTTACCTTCTTGGTTGACAAACTACCTCCCATAATAGTTCATAATGAGCACCGTAAATAATATCAATTGCTTTTTGCCTCCACATTTTCTCACAGATGTTCTCTTCAGCACAACTTAACAGCTAATGTCTAATAAAATGGTTTTAAGTCTAAGAACTTCTGGGAATGGCTATTTATAATGGGGTATATGTATCTGGACACAGGTAAGACTTGATTTTGCCATTTTAACGAGTATGCCTTTAAAACTGCATAGGCACATGGTTATTTAGGAAGGCATGTGCTTACATCCCAGTAAAACCAAGTTCATGTTAACACATACTTCAGTATTCTCCTGACTTCCCGATTTATGGCACAAATCCTTACAATGCATTCAGCGATTAATGTTAGTAGTGCTTCATCTTCCATTAGTTGCCAATAAGTTAATTACTTATGTTATGGCAATAATATATTCTTCAATTGTGCCCTTTGACGCCCTTAGCGAACAAGGCAAAAGAACACAAACTGAAATCTTACATTCATGTTATCACTATCATCATGTACACACAGGGCAATTTCACGAAAGACATATGGGTTTTCCTATTTCCATAGCTGGCTAGCCTTCTTTCACAGGTTCCTATGTGGGAAATCAATTTAAATCAAATTTACAGCGCTCTCCTCTAGATTGTAAGCAATGGGGTGTTTCTCTTCCATAGCTGGTGATAAGAGATGTGCCCTAGTTGCACCTCTGCCTGGATAGCTCCAGGTGAAGCTGGCATGCAACCTGCTTCTCCGTTGCATCTCACATCTCTTGACACATAGACACTCATGGTTCAGGGAAGGAGGAGATCCGACCGTCAATCTGCAAATCCTTGTGTAGTCAAGACCACTGCCACGGCCGTTTAGTAACTTGCCATCCCCTGGGGTATCCTTTGGGATAGTCTTGCTAAGGGCACGATAAGAGTGGGAACATGAGGGCTGATGTTGCTTCATTCATGGCGCTGTATTAGTATCAAGCCTCTAAAAGGTAGTTTGCTCTTGTCCAAAGTATTCCCACATGTGACTTGTCAGTAGAGTGTTTTATGGCACTTCACACGGGCTAAATGTGGATTACAGCCTCAAAGCAAAGACCATCAGGCCTGTTTTACCTTTTTTCTTCCACCAGACCTCACTGTCATTTCGATAAATAGAATGGTTCTCTATTGGAGAAACCTCTTAAACTTTTTAGAGGGATAAAAGTACAGCAGTTAAAGAATCCTGACATGTGAGACACTTTCTAGCATCACTGAAAAGGCACAAATCCAAGGTGAGCAGAAGAGGAGGCTGCAGATGCTCTCTGCATGAAAGATACGACATGCTGCAATGCTGAGGTCTGGGAACCTAGTCAATTATTACCCACCCTTAGTCTCTTTAATCTCAGTTGCAATCCATACAGGGAGCCAACATTAAATAGACCTGTGCACGGCGACGCTGAAAATCAACACAGGCAACGTAACGTCCTCTGAACCCCTGAAGCCTGTGCAAAAGGTGAATGTTAAGAATGAGTGTGCAGTTGGCTATGAGCTAAACCAGCAGAAGTGTTTTCATTAGACGGTGAGCAGTGTCTACATGCTCCTCTGTGCAGCACCAGAATGTCTCCTCCTGTGGTGCGTTGGGTGGATGTGTTGACTCTGGTACCGTCATCACCAAAAAAAAAAAGAAAAATAAAATCCCTGGAGCGACTTTGACTCATGTTAGGTAGGAAGATGCTAATGGTGCAACCACAAGAATTGGAGCCATATATATATATATCTCAGAGAGGTCAGTGTGGCATTGACCTTCACCTGCATATGTATGCTTGTTTTCTTGTGTAATAGAAAAGTCCATTGTGTTTTACATAGAAAAACTCATTATAACCTGTTGAGTTGTAGCTGGTACAGTTAATAAAGTTTGAACAGTGATTCAGCGGACTTCTCTGTGTCTGTACAAACAGATTAAGAAGTGCCAGGACATGATCACTGAAACTTAATCATCCGTAATATTAAATTATTACAACAGCCCTGGCAGTTTTGGCCTTTGCTAGCTCTCTGCCAAAAATTTCTGGGCCATTTCCAATGATCAGACCTGGCTAGGAACTATTCCAGTTGGCAGTCTGATGTGGTAACATTGCTTTGGAAGCCAGGACAGTTGCACAGTATGAGTATGGTCACATCATGCCATAGGATCTCAGGACCTAGAGAGAGGCACTGTTGCTAGTGCAGAAGTACATCCTTCCAGTCTGTGTTTGCAAGTAATCATATTGCAGGTATTCTCATGTGCCTGGTTTTGCACCAATTGGTAATGAGTCTGTAACAAGATGCTTGAGCAACCTCCTCCCTTCCCTCTACAGCTCAGCTGTCTTGAACACCTCTTTGTCTTGCTGCTAATAATCTTTCCTGTTCTGTAAACAACTGGGGATTAAGACAACTATCTTCTACACAGATTGGTGTCCTGATTCAAGTTTGGAGTTGCACGGGTTTTCTCCCTGTGCCTGTCACAGTGATTAGTTGCCTGTGAGTGACATCTAAATCCCACACTGGAAGTCAACCATCGCAGATTTCTACTTGGGCAGATGACACACAGTGAAGGATAATACTAAAAGAAAATGTATCACAATCTAACAAATGTATCATAACCTAATAAATAAAATATGCCCATGGAGTTAGAAAAGATGACATGAAATATAATCTTTTAAAGAACACTGGAAACAAGCTACTTGGAGGAATTCTCCATAATAAATACCTAGTTAACTCAATTTACTTCATTTCTAGCCCTCTGGAAACAGTTCACGTCTTCTGAGGTCAATATCACAGGCAAAACCCAGTTATGTAAACCGTGATGTAATCAAGTACATAATCAATTTCCAATAAACTAATCAGTGCATTGCGTAAGGCACACAGGGGCTGGAGGTCCATGTGGTATTTGCTCTCCACCACCCGGAGAGCTATGTCTTCTGGGGATGGGAAGAGAAGGGAACAGGAGCTCTTTCTTGTGCTTTCACCACCAAAATGCTTGCTTCCCAATTTCCATCTTAAAACTAGTTTCAGTTAATTTTCTTGCTGGAACTGTGCACTTTGTGGGCTGAAACCCCCTCAGTATATGACTATGCCATTCCTTAGAAGTCAGAGACAGGACCCCAGCATTTTCTTGATACCTGCTGTCTCTGTTTCTTAAATATCTCCTTGAGGATAAGGACAGATAAGGATCCATCAGGTGACCCCTTGGGAGAACTATGCAAATCTGCTCTCTGACTCTTTCCTTATTTCACCTCCTCATTTGTGGATGGTGTTTCCCCACCACTCTGACCCCCATGCCGAGGGATGAATCTTGATTCAACTTCAGCTGGTAGCAGGACTGATACCGCAGCACCTGCACAGGCCAGCCCGAAAGAGTCCCTCAAAATGACAAGGAAACCATTGATTGTTAATATTTTAACTCTCTTGTTCACAGATACACCTGTAGGGCATGAGTCAATCTGATTTTCATCTGCTGAAGTTGACAAAATGTTCAAGGCCACTTGCAGACACCCCACAGCAGCTAAGAGGGTCACTTCCAGCTTTTTGCATTAAGGTCTTCACAGAGCCACCCACCTCTAATAGCTCCTGTTCTCCCATGCATGACTTTGCTGGGAAACCACGGTTTTAATGGCATCACCTCAACCCCCCAGCTCCTGGGATGGGATTCCTCCTGGGTAATGAGCCAGACACAGCCAGGCAAATGACCTTTGGAAAGGCCAGGACTTGCTGGCAGCATTACGGGCTGCATTTCTCAGAAGTCCTCTGTATAGTTTTCACACCCACATCCTTGATGGGGGTGTAAAACACAGTTTCACTTACCCTTCACCTTCATCTCCAACCCTTCAGAGGGGCACTGTGTATGGTTTTGTGGGCGTTGGTACAAAGAGTACGTGCAAAGTTTTGGCCTCGGTAAGGAATTAGAAAAATACGGCAAAAAACCTAAGTCCTTATCAATGCAAAAATGTGTCACCTCTTCACAGGCGAGCCCCACGGGTCACTGCTCTTGGGGTAGGACCTACAAGGCAGAGTCCTCTGGGCTGCCTAGGCAGATCATCTGAAGCTCTTTGTGAACAGGTATATATTTGTCCTTAAAATCTGGGGTTTCTTTTCTGTCTAATCCCTTCCATTGGGTTGGGGCAGAAGGTCAGATGATGAACAAGGAAATTTTGGTATGTCAAAAGTTATTTGGGTATACCTTCCTGTGTGCTGACGGAGTCTTGTGATGGATGTCGGTGTAGCCAGCCCAACAGTGAGTCAGATGGAAGTTGCCAGAGGAAGAACAGGAAGGAGACTTGTGTCAATGATGCACCTGCACGTGACAGGGACTGTTCCTAAGGCAGCCAGAGTGGCTGACCACATCCATACTGTTAAACACTTCCACCCTTCAGAACAAGGTGGCTGAATTAAAACTACCTATTGGGAATGATCCCTGGCCCCTGCCAGCCCTAAGCTGTGCCCAGGGATAATCCGTGACAATGCTAGTTGGTCTGGGCCCAAACTGTGCCCAGGTTAGCTGATACTATAGAGCCATGGCCCTGTTCCTCTGCCCCTAGACTAGTTGACTTGCCAACATGGACATGATGCTGCCTCAGGGAATTTTGTTATGGATATTCTCACAGGAGAAGGCAGGCCCTTTCCCTCTCTCCAACCCCTCCACTCACTCCTCCTGCCCCAAAACACTCATCAGTTATGCTGGTATGTTATTTGGACCAAAGCTGTTGCAATCACACCACAAGTAAGTGAAATCTCTGCCTTTACCCTACCAACTAATCGGTCCTTTTGATTACAACAGTTTAACCAGCCGTTTCATCAGTGCAAAGGACGTAGGTTTTGTGCGCTGATTTAGTTGCAAGAACAGTTTTGACCACAGGAATATGATTTAAAATCTCAGAAGCATAAAGGAAGGAAGCAAGCAAGCTAGCTCGGAAGCAAACAAGCTGTGCTACTGTCGTGGTTTAATTCCGGCTAGCAAAATACCACGAAGCCGCTCTCACAAATCCCCCTCCACTCCTCCATCCTATGTGCAGACAGCTCCTGTTCTTACATAGGTGACAAAATCCTGGGGAAATGGTCATACAATGAAAAAGAAAATTTGGTTGATTTTCAGCACACAGAAGAAGCAGTTGCTCATCTTCGACCAGTGCAAACCTTGAGAAAAGGGTGTGCTGAGAGAGCAACGTGGCCGTGACATCAGGCACCCTTGAAAAGTGTACTGGTAATAGCAAAGTGAGAAGGTCCTCCAGGTCTCCCAGGTCTTTCGGATGGGGGAATCAATGTTACCCAGATTTGCTGCATCTGCACGGCTTTCCCTGCCTTTCTTCAGCTGCATAAAGTAGGGACCTCACGCTGCTGGGGAAATGGATAAACAGTGTATTTTGCCTTTTTTTCCTGATGTAAACATGTAAATAAATGTACTGTAGGTTGGAACAGTGAGATTTTTATAGACAGCTCTCCATGCCTCATTAATCATGATTTCCTTGGCACTGGAATTTGGTAGTCTCTCTTGTCTCCCATCTGGTACTTGGACAAGCCCTCCCCTAGTGGAAAATCACAGACTGGACAGTGAAATAGAGGCATGGAGAGAAGCAAGAAGAGGAGGGGAGAGTAGCCAGGAATTTTCTGAGTCTTGATAAGGTATTGTACATGATTCCATGGCAGCTGAACTGGCCTTGCTGGGTAATCATGCAAATACCTGATGCTTACAGCAAATTTAAATTATTTGGGAAAGTAATAGAAGCATCTCAGCTACTCTGGCACCACCATCTGTGTGCCGTTTTCTCTCCTGATCAATGAGAAAAGTTGCCTCCAGTCCTCTTTCTGGCAGATTGTGTATCAGGCAAATTCCCAGGAAAGAACCCTGGAAGGGTGGTAGACACACAAACCCATCCCATTTCTGGAAGTAAGTGTCAGTGGGAAGCTCAGAGTATATCAAAGAAAATATGATTCTCTGTCTGTCTTTTCCTTAATCTTTTCTGTGGACATCTGGACCACTGTAAGAGACAGGACCCTGGAGTAGATGTGGAATGACTCTGCACAACCTTTCTTAGCTTTTGTTTGAGGTGGCTTGCCTAAGATTGCACAGAAGGTTGGTCAGGGGTGGCATGGTGATCCACATGTGGACACAAGTTTGATTCCTGGCTTCAACAACCTGTTCCCAAGAAAGTCTGTCCATCCCCATGTTGGTAAAAGCAGAAGTTTTTTCTCTCCCGTTTCCAGGGGTATTGTAAGGATCAAGGTACGAATGGTGAAGATGCTCTGTTGTCCCAGGGGTTGCCAACACATCTGAGATGCTGTAAGGGAAAGGACTGGCTGTTATTATTCCCTTATCAACCTTGGGAGAGGGGGAATGATGTGCTGAGCAGGGCTGTATGCTCCAGCTCCACCTTGCCTCTTTCTTTCTCAGGAGAAATTCACATCCTGACTCCTTCACTGCAAACATAAGGCTTGAAAAGTGTCTGGCACGCTTCTGGCACTTGGAAAACTCAATGAACTGTGGTAGAGCAGGGGATACTATTAGAACAGCTACCTTCAAACTGACAAACTCTACTTTTATACCTCTCATTTAGACATATATCCATTTTAAAAAATCACTCTTGATTGCATCTCACTACCAGCATTGGTGTCTGCTCACAAGGCTGCTCTTTGTGTTTTGTCAAGATCTTTTTGGACTTTGTTCTGACATTTATACTGTTCCTAAAGAGTCGACTTGTCATTCCCTCAGGAGTATTTCCAGGGTCTGCGCCTGGAAAAACAATTGAAAAATAACAAAGAGAGGTTAAAAAAAGTCATTATGCATGCAGGTCTTGAACCTAGTGTCACAAAGGATTTGGAAGATTTGGTTGAAACAGCGGAATAAAACACTTGGACAGTTTTGGCTCTAAAAAAACCCTAAGAGAAAGGTGCAAAGATGAGAGTGAGTGTGAGAGAGTGTGTGTGTTTTCAGGTTTGAGAATTGCAACTGGGGTAGATATAGGACATTTCTTGGAGTCCTTTTTAGTGTTGTTTTGCCATGAAAGCATTCAAAAAAATATTTCATGTGGGTGTCTTGGCTGATAATCCATCTCATACCACACCTGGCTAATGGTCTGATTTTACAGATATCAGTTTACTATCTGAAAGCCCTCTGGCCTGGTGATCAGCTATCACCAAAATATATATTGGGAAAGAAATAATCTCCAACTCTCTGCTGGGGCAACCTTGACCTCACGTTATAACATAAAAACAGAGCAATTGGACCATCTAAGTTTTGACCTTTTTGACCTTGCTATTACCGTCTGCCTTCACAGCCTCCCATGGCAGCAAGGCCAGCAAGTTTGCTGTCTGAAAAGGTCAAGATGTTTTTCCTGGGTTGTGCCAGTCCAGTGTGACAGTCTGGGCTATTTTCCCCTAGATGTTGTGTGCAGATTCCAGCTGCAATGGTTTCCCCGTGTCACAGCTACACGCATTCCGTCCACAGTCCTTTGGGTGCTTCCCTTGTTTTTGGAAGTGCCAA
>NW_010239151.1:65258-86985 GCF_000690775.1 Eurypyga helias | reverse complement strand
CGATAAAAACCTTGTTGTGTTGCTCGTCGGAGCAGCCCCAGACCGGCTCCAGCTCCTGCGGCGGAGGGGACGGGGATGAGCACCCCCGGGCTGTTGTGTGCTGGCCGACTGAGCATGTACGACTAACGCTAAATCGCTTTCCCAACCACGCAGCCGGGACGTGCACCACCAGCAGCTTTTGTCAGAAGAGTGCGCGGAGACTTGCGTAACTAACCCAAATCCAGAAATCTCACGGATTTCAGCTGGCAAAGGCTTGGAGGGCCCCGCGCTGGCCATGGAGCGCGGATGGATCTCACGTAGCTGAACGGGAGCTTCCCAATGGGCATAGTTCTTACTCCAGCACCAAGGGTCACAGAGGGGATAAAAAGCAGTATCAGCATGTTCTGTCGTTAGTTCAGACGGAAAGAAAGACCCAAGGACCACGCCGACAGGCGGAGAGCGCAGCGCTGCGCCCCACCGGCTCCTCCCGGGCCAACCAGCTGATTTTGGGCACCAAAGTTCTCTCTTATTCGGCGTCGCAAGGCTCAGCTGAACCGGAACACTGAAAAACTGATGGTACCCAACGCAGGGCCTGGGATGGAAGCGAAGGAGGGG
Organism: Eurypyga helias; assembly: GCF_000690775.1. Lineage (NCBI taxonomy): Eukaryota > Metazoa > Chordata > Aves > Eurypygiformes > Eurypygidae > Eurypyga > Eurypyga helias. The sequence continues at coordinate 86,391 of NW_010239151.1, read as the reverse complement.
ATGGAAGCATGCCGAGGGCAAACTGGCATAGTCGAAGGCCCCCTGGGCAAGCAGGTCCCGGTGCTCCCGCAGGTCTCCGGTCCCAGGGGCCTGCGCAGTCACCCGCGGGACTGGGATATGATTGTGCTCAGCTCCCTGGAGAGGGCCCTTTTCCCTATTCCTGCTCTCAGCGGCACGCAGGCAGCATGCCGTTCTGTTCCCTGCTCCGTAGGGGGGGGGGAATCCTGAAAAGCACTGTGCAGCACCACTGTACAGCACAGCTGGGATACTCGGCTGCATTCGGTGGCTTCGGAAGTCTCAGCAGCTTGGAAACAAATACTGCCTAGGTTAACATCCTCACAGTGGCTGGTAGTTCAAAGAGGCTGAAACACCCTCCTATTAAACCCATTAACAATCCGTCTCTCCTGACCCCTTCCGCACACAAAACGCCCCCCCGAAGAAAATAAAACCAGGAATAAAATAAATAAATAAATAAAGGCATTCCCAACACATTTATTTCTCTTTTCTCTCTCGAATCAGACCAGCTTAGAGACGCCACCGTCACCTACCTGCACCAACTCAGCTAGCGCCCGGAGGAACACAAACTGCCTTAGACTCGCAAGACCCGAATCGTCAACGCTCTCGTGGTCGCTCGGCTGGTTCCGGAAACCTGTCCCGAGAGCTGGCGATGTCCACACCCTTATTCCGTTCCCACGCGTCAATAACTCATTGGCTATATGGAAAAGAAGTGTATCCAAAGCACACGATGGCACGTGAAGGTTGAAGAAAGCGTCGGTAAAGGAGCATCAAGCGACAGCAGTCGGTCAGCCTACTCTACCTAAACGTCGAGCCGCTGCGGAACTCCTCCTCCAGCCCAACACAGTCGAACTGCGTCACCCCCTCGCCAAGACACTCTCGTGTGGTACGTTACCGGCACTGGATGTCAGTCTCTTACGGTAGATACATGCACGTTTGTCTGTGTGTTTACATACAAAAGGTCTGATAACAGTAAAACATCGTTCAGAGAGATATAAAAAACCCAGGGAGTTGCATTAGCCAAAAAAAGTGTTTTGTGAGAAACAACAATAAAAATGATACAACCACAGCTTTTCTTTTCTTTAAAATTAGATAAATACCCAAAGCTATGATTTCACTTGGGGCCTCTGTACCTTGACAGGGAGTCCAGTGGAGTATATCTGAAGGCACTTAATATCCTCTACTCAGCTGTAAGATGGTTGCACAGGGAGCTGGGGAGCTCGGGATGTGATCTGGGGCACGGAGGAGAGAGACGGATGAAAAGAAGCCCCGAAGAGCTGTGATCCACACAGCACCAGGCGCTGAAATGAAAACAAACGTACAACCCAGGTTGGGGAGAAGGTCTCTCTTGGAAAAGAAAACTGCCAGTTGCAAACGTCTTTGTGTTTCTATGGACAGAGCACTCCATGCAACTCCGACAGCGCATCATACGCTCTTAGAGACGTTTAGCTTCGTCAGTTCGTTGACCTCCTCGGCTCCCGCTTCCTCACAGTCAGTTTTCTCCGCGGCTTTGCCAAACCTGCACCTCTCCTCTGCCTTCACCGCATCCTTCTGGAGCTTCTTGGCGGAAGGAAGGACGTCCTTGGTTTCCGAGTTGTCTGTGCCGTGGGCTGTCTTATCGGAACTCTGTACAGAAGGCACCAGGTTGGCAATCTCATCCGTCGGAGATCGCCCAATGCTGCCATCCACTTGAACCCGAATGTCTGGAGATATAGACAACTGGTGATGCGGCACGATCCCGTTGTCCATGCATTTTGGGTAGAGGTAGGTCTTCATCTGACCTTTCCCCTTCACATTGACCGTGCCCCTATAGTCAAAGTCATACCCCATCTTGCTGAGGATGCGGTAGCTCTCCTCACTCACCTGTATGCGACACTCGACACCGGTGGTGTCCATCCTGCTCGCGATGTTCACAGTGTCCCCCCAAATGTCATACAACAGCTTGGTGGTGCCGATGACCCCAGCGGTGAGAGGGCCGTGGTTAAAGCCGATCCTAAGCTTAAAATTGAACCACAGCATGTTGTTGTTGAAGTCATCCACCACTCGCATCATTTCTTTGGCAAATTCAAAAAGGGTCTGCAAGTGTCCGTGGGGATGGTGGTTGTCCTGACACTGCGAGGTGTTCAGTCCCGAAGCGGCCATGTAGGTCGCCCCAATTGTTTTGATTTTCTCAATGCTGCTGTAATGTGGTTTGCTCAGCAGCTCGTCAAAATCCCCGATCAGTTCATTCAGGACTCTGTAGCACTCCTTGCCTCCTTCGTAGTTCTCTTCATAGAACTCACTGAAGTTGACAATGCTTGCAAAGATTACTCCGCCGCTGTCGTGGTTTTTGGAATAGCTCTGGGAAACCTTCAACTGCTCGGCCACGTGGTACGGAATAATATTCCGCAGCAACCAGTCAGCTTGATCCCTCATGCTCTGGATCTTGGTGCGATGAAGATCGGCCTCCACGTCTCCATGGTAGTGGAGGCGGTAACTGACCTCGAACTCTCGATTCAGAAACCAGACCAGGAGGAGCAGAAGGAAGGACACCAAAATCACCTCCTGACCGATCAGGTCCGCTGGCCTCTTCGTGGCGTTCGGCGCCGAACTGTTGCACGGACTTTTTCTGGAGCTGGAAGCAGAAGAAAGGGAAGAACACAAAAAGGTGCATTTAAAAACACAGAGTTAGGGCGCTGCCGTTTCTGTTCCACAGTCAGAAATCCTTTTCTAGCAGCACTGTACGTACAATGCTAAGTTGTAAAACAGGCTTCAATAACTTTGCCTGCTGTTAAGCGTGCTCAAGAATTCATTTCATTCGTAAGCTCTCGGAGCACATCCTTGAAGGGATGATCACCTGCAGCCACGCAGAAATTCCCAGCCTGTACCACAGCCCTGGTCGTAAGGACTTTACCAAGAAAACAGCTACCGTTGTATCTAAGTACGTAACTAAAGGCACTACGCGTAAATACGTACATAAACCCACCCCAAGTGCCGGCGCGCGTGTTCAGATCCGTGCGTGCACACGTGTGTCTGCGCCCAAGCTTGGCAGAATTAATCCTTTTTGGTGTTCTAAAGCAGACATTCAGAAACGTCTGCTTTACCCACTCCTGCTTCAGCCTTCTCTGCTCCTCAGAGACCAGCAAGCTTCGCGGTCACGCACGCAGGGACGAGACGCCCCGCAGAAGCGCAGGTCTCCTGCGCCGGGGCGCCGGGTTGACTTTCCTGTAGGCTGTAACCGCTGAAGCTTTTTACGGCGGAGACAGAAAGTTTCTCCAAGTGCCAAGATTTATAAAAAGTCACGTCTCGCATCGACTGAGCGGAACGTTTCAAACCCTCCTGACGCTTCTCGGCTGCCTGTGCAGATCCCGAAGCACGGATGGATGCGCCTCCGGGGCCAAACCGCCCCTACCACGGAGACATCTGCAGTCTACAACCTCGGCGTTCTGGGGAGACACAGATGCACAGATTGCTCTGCAATCCCAGAGCGAAGCCTAAGCCCAGACAGGTTGGCACGCGGTGCTTTCTGGAGACACCCAACCGCAATTTTTTGCTATCAAATGATGCCAAAACTTGAGATTTGATATGAGCAGACACACGCGGAGGTTTTTCACGTGAAGAGATGGTTTGATAAGAGAAAGCATTGCACAACCTTTCCCCTTGGAAAAACAGGAAGGCAATCTGTATCTGAGTGTCTGTCTGTCTGTCTCTTGGGAAGGTATCTTAGCAAAAGAGATGAAAGCTCAAAGCACAACTGCAGCGACAGCTCGAGAAGGCTAGATCCGTTTCTCTACTAAGTTCAATCTGTTTCTTTACGTCCCTGGGGGACCCACTTCCACTTCCGAGACCGGAGCAGGCGTTTCAGCCACTCCGTGGTGCTACCGACCCAGTTCCTTTTTCTGATCATTGGCAGAAACGCGCGATGAAGCAAAAACACCGCACAGCTGTCGAACAGACGCATGCGGCCAATCTGGGGACACATCTGTATATGCTGTGGTGTTTGGATCTATTCCCTTTTATCACAGTAAGCCTAGGGGAGACAAAGCTTCCAGGAAGTAAAATACAGGTTGAATTTCAGGTTAAAGCCAAGATTGCGTATTATGTTGGAAATCACCCTTTTGTTTTCAACCATAAATATGTTTATCCCTGGAGAAGTGAGACGGTGTGTTCACTTTACTGGTTTGATATTAAAAAACCCACACAGGAAGAACAAAAGGAGATTACCCCCGACCCACAGAATGGGTGCCACAACCAGGTGGTGCGTTGCTGTACCCAGACCTTCCTTTCTCCCTTATGACGACTTTTCTCAACGGAACCTCTGATGTGAACCTATTCATTTTCTCCCAGAAAGACAAGTCAGAGACTAAGACAAAGGCCGAGTTATGAATGACCAGAACGGCAGCAATTCCTGAAACACAATCCTCGCTACCTATTTTGCAGGTGGGAAAACAGCCTCCCGCTTCGATGGGTTTATAAGACAAAGTGAGGGCAGGATAAGGAAAAGATCTTCAAAAATGAGTAAGGCTGGAGAAGGTGAGGAATGAATCTCAGATAAGGAGCACTATTCAGGTTCTCCAAATAGCTGGGTATTTTCCATTATCCTGTGGGAAGAGATCTAGAGGGGCTGAGCAATAACATGTTACTCCTTTGAGGGTACGAGTTTGATCCAGATAATCTGCTCCAACATCAAGCATCCCCGCCACAGGGATTTATTTAAGTCATTAAAGGCTTTTTGTTTACAGTTCACTGTACAAAACGCTCCTCAAAGTACTCTAATTCCCCTTAAATGAAGTGGGCAAGCCCCACGAATTTTAGGGTAGGAAGTGGCTCGTGCTGAAGGCAGGATCAGCCTTCTAAGAAGAACCCGCCGACCCCATTCACCTCTCCCGAAGCCCCGGCATCTGCGAGCTCTCAGCCATCCCCTCCAGGCCCGACCTGGCTTCCCCCCGGGCGCAGCACCGGGACCTGCAGGTGCAGGGAGCGACTCCCCTGCGAGCTGCCCTGGTTTCACTCAGAAGGTAAGGGGTCAGGGTCTCAAAACAGAAGGTGCAGTAGCTTTTCCAGCACGGGCGTTTCTGGTCACGACGCCACTGCTGCAAGCATGAGCGCAGAAAGCCGCGGCGCCAGCCCGAGGAGGGGGAGCGGTTCCATCTTACTCGGTCAGAAATCACATTTCTGGACGCTGTGGTGAGCAGGTCACACACCTACAGGACTACAAATCACCTCCCAGTCAGTAAGCAAAGATGACCCAAAGCCAGCTTTTAGAATGAAAGGAGTAAGACCCCACACACCTTCAACAGAAAGGATCACCCCCCCCGATCTTTCTGAGCTCTACTTTTGATGAGGTGCTGCAGCAGAAAACTGATTTTCAAAACCATTCGGGCTGAAATCTTAAGCCGACAACGTTCCTTTAACTCCAAGTGGTGAAGAGCTTCCTGGCACAGACACCGAGCTATCCGCTTGGCGTCTTCATCCGGGCTGCGCGTCCAATACGGAAGAAGTGAGAGCTCCGGAGACAGAATCTCCTTTGGCTTGATCACAAATCATACAGATAGCGGCTTTCCACTTAGAAAAGACTTTTGGAAAGCCATTTGGCTTCCGAGCCAGTAACCTATGTTTGCATTTGGATCTCTTGCTGCGTTTAAAGCGGAGGCGTGCCTGCTCAGTCTTGACAAAGCATGGTGGAGCAGAGCGGGAAGGGGAAAGCAGACAGCTGCTTTTGATGAAGAACACAGAGTGGATCCATATAAACACCCCCCTCCACCCCCCACATCAAGCGCTTTTACTCTTCCACCTCGTGGCCTGTCACTGTTCCTCCTCCAGAGGCCACAGACTGGAAAATAATAAACCCTACCTGCTCCGGGATAAGAAATGAATGAAATGGAGAAACATGCCCTGCTTAAAAGACCAAGTTCGTGGTCATCTCTCTCTTGGGCTGAAGAACTGGTCTGTCTGGAAAACAAGGCACATCCCGCACCCTGATTTACTGACCCAGCGTGGACAGGCAGAGACGAGCGCGGGACTAAGACTCCGTCACCGTTACCAGCAACTCCTCCCACGCAACGTTAACGATCACCTCGATTCCTGATCAAGAAAAGGGAACAACCTCATCGAGGCATGCAACACAAGTCCGTTTGTCTGCCCCTCCTGGAACACAGGAAAAGCTTTTGTGCCGGCGGGAGTGAGCAAGGAACCTTTTTTAGTTATTCCGGCGAGAAAGGAACGGCAAAGCCGTTTCTTAGGATAAGGGAGTTTCACCTTTCTACTAGTCCACCACGGGAGGAGGGGGGAATCCTGTTTGCACAGAACTCTAAGAGCTGTGGTATTCGGTAACACAGTTCCTGATCAAAGCAGAGACAGCGACCAACCAACCTGACCAAACCGCTGCCAGCGCGCGGGAAGGGCAGCGCGACACAGTTCCAACGCGCGCGTGTGCCACGGGCCTTTTTAACTCCCCCCGACAGAAAGGCAGTCAGAGTGCAAGTCTTGCACATCTCACAAGAAAAAGTTTAAGACAAAGTTCACAAAATGTTTAATGAGGCAGGAATGTTGGTCACCGCCTTACTTGGTATTTAAATCACAAGCTAGGATTGGCAAAGCGGGGGAGCGCCCTCCACGTCTGTTTGCAACATCTTCCACGAGGTTCGGTTTCTTACCCGCTTTTACCTTTCTTTGTCCTGAGGTAGAAGTTACATACTTATGGAAGAAAAACAAACCGTGCTCGACAGCTAATTTTTTCCCAGATTTCTAATAAGCAATGACGTCACTGAATGGAAGAGTGGTTTGTCAATTATTTAGGGCAGAATGAATCATTTATTAGTGATTAGCAGCTGGGCAGGAGCCTGCTATGCTGCTGTGGGTGCTGGGCGCGACGCCTGATGCCGAGCAACGCAAAAGGTTCGGCGACTTCACGAACTGGTAATAAAGCAGTGAGGACCGAAGTCAGGCTAACCCTACAACATCACTTCCGGCCATCACCATGCTGGAGTATTTGGGACTTTTGTACTTTGGTGTTGCATAACATTTCACAAAGTGCCTTTTCAGCACATTCCCTTCAGTGACTGACTTCAGCCCTGCTCCCCAGTTTGTAATGAGCAAACGTGTACTCTTCTAACACCCGAGACCAGTGAGAACACTTCAAAACCGGTACTGTGAAACTCGCAACAAAGCCGTAATCCGAGGGCACCTTTAATGTGTTTATTTGTAAGGGGCTGTTAATAACCCAGGAGAAGATTTTAGTTACTTTAGAAGTCTGGGGGCTGAAATTTCCTTTGCTCTCCAGGACGCGTTATTCTGCCAGAGCGAGCCGAGGGTGGCAGCCAGCACCCAGACCGGCATCGCCACCGTGTCTCCGTCCCTGGGATATGGTTTAGCTGAAGCTCCTCTACCACAGGGAATTCTCACCTGGCCAGCTGTGGATAGCATCCAACTCAGCACGCTTCTGAATGGTGTAAATCAACCAAGGAAATCCAATTAATACCTCGTGAGGGACAGATAATGCTCTAAGAACTGCAACTACTAGAAGAACAGATGCTATTTTATACAGCTCCTTCGTAGTTCTATTTCCTAGAAATCAAATCTAGAAAGAAAACAGCATTACACAGCCCAGGGACGGCAGCATCAGCTCTCTGTTGATTCTTGGTCATTCCCAAGTTCTCTGTAAAGGAAATAAAGTACACAGGGAGTTTTGAACCGATGTGTGGAATTCCCCAGTGGGTTATACTGCGGATGCAAAGTTTTGCTACATACAACTGACTGAAAACGTTTCTATCCCTAAAGATGGTGATTTTATATAAAGCTTACCTAAAGTTCTGTGCCAAATCTAGAGGAGAAGTGTCCACGGAGCTGAAAGAAAACAACATTGATGTCAGAAGGAAAGTTAAAGCATTCTGCCAGAATTGCAGCTCGCGTTTACCCTTTTCTATTACACAGATGGCAGGGCCGATAGTTGCACTGCACACTGCACCAGCTTCCGACACACTGTTTGAACGTGGCTGATTTGCACTTTTTGCCTGGGAGAAGCAGGCGCAGGCAGACCCAGAGACACAAACACCTCCAAAGGGTAACAGATGATAACGCTGCCAGAGCGATGCCCCGAGCGAGCAACTGTTAAACAATCCAATCTTACCTTGGAAACACAGAAAAGCACTTTCAGAACTCCCAAACCCGGTTATGCCACAAAGATTTAAAAATAAACAAACCCAAAAAAACCCCAAAAAAGCAAACCACAACCCTTCCCAAAAGAAAAAAACACCCAAATAAAAACACGGAGCCTGTTTTTGAAAATGCCACTGCAGGAAATAAGCAGTTAAAGCCATTTCTGTGTTTACTCGCATTACAATTTCTCTACCCCAATCAAGTCTCGCAGCTCTCAGGACAAGTTACTTTGGGGAAAAGGAAGTAAAGAAGCCTGCAGAATGGATCTGGCTGTGATGCGCACAAAGCTGCAATTACCACGGCAACAAAAAAACCTTTAGCCAGATTAATGATAAGAAAGGAACAAAAAGGTGATTACAAACAAAAGTGTGGGTCTCGCTAATTCAACCTGTATTATTTCTGTCCGTGATCAATTCCGTAAATCCCTTTCTCCTTCCTGCAGACGAACAGCTCTGTCTATTACCTTAAATATTTATTTTTAAAAGATGAAATAACACCATATTCCAGGACTTCTGGTCACCGCTGTTCAAACCACAGGTGAAAATATGCCACTATTAGCAAAATTTCTCAAGGTAATGTTTCTTTAACATTCAGCCACCCCTTTAGCAGTCAGCAAAAGCCGCTGCTATGAACTGAGACAACAGCAAGGTCCCCACCTCCCTGCTCAGGAACAGCCTTTCCCAGTCCCTTAATAAAGTTGAAATGCAGGGAAAATCCCAAGTTTTGTGCCTGTCTTTCTGCACCAAGTCTTAAAACAGAGCTTAGGCACAAGCTGATGCAGCAGTCACACGTGTCATTTGTTCTAAAATCTCATCTTTGAATAAGGGGTTACAGTTACTGCACCTGACTGTCTTCCGTGACAAAACGCCTTTGACATGGAGGCAGGGAGGTCTGTCCAAACAATCCCTGAAGGGAATGTCAGCCCCTACGATACCTTTTTCAAGCTCTGGCTTCGCTGCCTGCCTTTGCACAAAGACTTTCGCTCCCACAAAACCGTTGTACGACCCTATTTCAAAGGGCTCTGCCGTGAAGCAGCACGCAGTTACGCCACGGCAGCGCCATGCACGCACGCCAGCACGCAGGCATCTGGCTGAGCTGGAAGGAGCCCTGCTCGGGGGAGTTGTGGAAGAGTAGCCAGGGAGTCTGGAAATGGCATCAAGGGTTTGCTCTTCACAAACTTCCCTGGAAAACCAAACCCCGGCTCTCAGTGAAGGTGGTGGTCGGACAGCGCCAGCGTTGCAAGGGAAAACGCCAACGGGTGGACAAGCAGCTTTCCCAGTGGGAGAGGGTCACTTAGTGTGCTGGAGCAGCCGACGGTATCGGGGTAAGCTGGACAACTAAAACCGAAGGGACAAATCAGAGGTGAGAAAGGGGAGGCATCCAGAAACTGAACACTGCATCCCTCCACCGAAGCTAGAACCAAGTGTCCTGCACTCTCTGCCCGAGACAAGAAAGGGATTTTTATTCAGTCTAATATGATTCAGAAACTCAGCTGACTCCAGCTCCAAGTTATTTTTTTCCAAGGAAAGGCTTTCTTCCTACAACCCTTACAGCCACTTCCAAATTACAGATGTGACTAAGTGTTAAGGGGGGACTTTTATTCCTCCTGTCTTTTTTTTTTAATATATAAAATAGATCAAGATTAAGAAAGACCACCTGAAGAGGGGATTAAAAGCTAAATACTCACACAGAACTTGCATCTGAAAGCTCTTTTTGGTTTGTTTGGGGTTTTTTCATGTTTTTCACCATATGATTTGGCAACCTTCTATAGAAGGCTCAAAGGACAGAAGGGCTTTTGACAGAAACTAGAATAACCTAGCGTAAGAGGTCCTGGCAGAGTGTCCACTGCGGTGCGAGCGCCAAAGGCTAAGATACTTCTTCAGCCACTGAGAAGTGCCGTTGATTACAGAATGCTGACAATAGGAGTGGATGGCTGGAAGGACTCCCTCCGCTCTCTGGGCCAGGAAACAGAAGGAGAATACTGCAAACAAGTTCTCCTATGGGGAAAATTGCTTATCCGAGGAAAAACTGCAAAGCCTTAAGGTTATTGCACAGAAACTGCACTAACTTGATTCCTCTGATTACTACCTTGCAGCAGCCTCCAAAAAGGCAGGAAAATAAGAAAGGAAACAGTGTATTAGAATCTGATTAAATCTGAGCACCTCTCTACCAGTGCAGTGGAGAATTCCTTGCAGTGGTGGTGGAAGAAAGATACTTGGTCCCTAAGGGCAAAAATAAATCCAGAGGGGTGCGGGAGAACCACTGGGCTCTCTGGCACCAACCACATGCCTCAGAAATTTCCTAATGAAACAGATTTCCAAACAGTGAAAGGCAATTCCATGGGTGTGGCAAGTGCGCCCTAGAAACACATCGACGGAGGACACAGTGTCATTTCAACACAGGTTGCAGAAAAAGGTCCCTCAGAAATCCTTCAAAAGGGAAAAAAAACCCAAAACCCAAACAAACCAAAGCAGAACTCTTCCCAAATCAAATTACTGAGATGTTGGAGAAATTCATGGCAGATACTAACATCCCATGGATGAGACCCTCACTTCACCAGGGGAGAAAAGCAAAGTGTTCATCTCGAGCACGGTCTATGGAAGGCGTGATGCTCACCTGTCTGGACACAAGGAGATGTAGAGCAGGATGAGAAGCACTGCTCCTACTACGGTTGCCAGCAGAGACCGCATCCAGGAGCTAAGCTGGCAGAAGTTACAGTACTGCACAACGGTGATCAGAATCGCGCAACACATAAACATGGTGTACTGGAACAGAGAGAGAGAGCACGGGTTAGCTTCCTCTTGCTGACGGGAGTCCTGCACATCATGGCCAGCGTGAACTAAAGAGCGGGTGACACAAAAGGGAGGGTCTCATTTCGTCTGTGTACATGCACGACAAGTAATCCCCCAGTGTCTGCACCAGGACAGCGCTTGAAGATCCAGGTCTTCCCTTCCAAGAGCAAGAAAACTTTTAGCATGGGTAGTTTGTCACAATTTTCCCTAGATGGAGGAGTGTACTGCTGCATTACACAACCATTACTTCAGTAACTTTCAATACCTTCAGCTTACCTTGGCAAAAGGCTCAGTGCCTCTTCTGATTGGGAAAAAAACAAAGAGAATATCAAAGAAAAGAGGGTAAACACTCATGGAAATCTCCTCTCATTTCTGGGGTGAGAACCTGCCTGTTCTAGACTGGACTGAAACTGCACTGAAAACGTGGAACGCATTCACCCTCAGGAACTTCGCCCAACTGCCAACCCTTCAAAACACTTCTTAGAGGACAGTGTTAGGCTGGCCTGCAGCAGGTGAACCCAAAAAGAAAAAGTCCGGTGTGGGAAGGGAAGGCAGTTACCAGCCACTGACAACTGATGCTCGGTAACACCCCCATCTGTGCCAATTTGAAACGACGATTTCAGATCTTCTGTTCCAAATGCCCTGTCTCAAAAAAAAACAACCCAAAACAAAACCCCACAAATCAAATCACCTTTCCCTTTCCCCTCCTTTACTGGATAAAGAAAAGGACGGGCAGGATGGATATATTCCCCAGAGTGCCTTCATCTCCCAGAAATCCAGTCTTACAGTGGTCAAAACTCTCAAGCTGATGTGCAAATTTTGGTTTTATTGAGGATGTTCATGACCATCGAAGCTAAAACAGAGCCCCCCCAGCCGCATCAGGAGCTCTGTTCTAGCTGCATACTGCCTTTTACAGTATGAAATGACCATTCTCTCCCTTTCTCTCCCCATTTAAATCTCCTTTACAGGGAAGCGCACAGACTGCAGACCGGCAGTACTGTGGCATAACAAATAAGCATGTGATTCAGAAGCAGACACTGTGTATGGGAAAAAAACACCCTTACATAATTCAACATTTTTAAACCACAAGCACAGTTGGTTTTCGGTTTTGTGGGTGGTTTGTTTTTTTTTTTAAAATGACTCAAAAATGGATAAAAGTCATTTCAGAAGTGTCCATTAAAAAAACCCTAATTTAAACTGACTTTTTTCCCCCCATTTCAGGTCTCCGAAAGTGGCAGAGCACTGGTTCTCCCTCCAAGTTATGCCCCAGCATGAAGCCAGCCTCCAGAGGGTCAGGAAGTGCCGTGTTTTACTATGTATGCATGGCTTTGGAAAGTTTTTTTTTGTTCATTGCTGTTTTTGTTAATTTTGATTTTAATTATTTTTACATCAAAGGGAAGGTATAAAATGCTATGAATAAAAAAAAACTTTGCAAAACCATGTCATAGTAAAATATGACACTTACCTGACCCTCTACAGATTGACTCCATTTCCTAGAGCTCCATGCTTGCTGAAACACTGAGCACAAGACGAGCTGGGACATCTCTTGGAGAGTGAGCCAACAACCCCATGACTCTGGAGAACCTGCAAGAGGAAAGAAAGCAAAGTTCACGCTCCATTTGGTGCTGAACACCACCACCTTCCTGCAGCTGCCTGCAGCGTTTAGGCTAACCGCCGGGTCTGGACAGGTATCGAGAATGCACGAATAAAATGGCTCTTCCAGCACTGTTTTTTTGGAGAGATGATCATGGATGGTGATGAATGGGATGATATTAAAAATCAGGGGAGAGACTTGAAAGTTTTCAGCTCCCTTCAATGTGAGGAAACCCCTCCCACAATTAGCTGTCTGGTAGTGACGAGGGAGGAAGGCTGTCATTAAGCTGGAAAAAAAACACTGACAGCTTAAAGTCAACTATAATTGACAAAAGGTAAAAGCTGCAGAAGGATTTTAAACATGGGATTTGAAAGAATATCAAATACACTCCTCTGTGACTGTGACAACCAGGGAATATATGTTTAAATCAGGAAGGACCAAAAAGAAACCTGTGGTCCACACATTGCCATGGAACCAACACTTCCCAACACCCAGCAATAAAGTGTAAAGGAAGAATGAGGATCTGGTTGATATCTACACCCAGGGCACTGAAATAGCCAGAGATCTGCGAAACAGAATTCCCTGAGATCTTGGAAAGGAAGGACCCCACACTGTGCTACCGAAGAGAAACTTCGAGAGAAACACCCAACCCGCTCCAGTTCCAGTCCATTTTTGTCACAAATGCTTTCTAGGCACTGATCTTATGCTTTTAAAAGCTTATGCCTTTAAATTAAACTGTTCTTCTCCCTCCTTCATATTTAACCCCTTGTCCCCCCCTTCTGAATGTTATTATTCAAGGAGACACCAAATCCCCTGCGGACCTTTCTGTGGCTGGGCTAAATATGCCAACTGCTTCCCGCTCTTGTCAAAGACAGCTTATTCACTCCTTCACCCATTCCCGCCGCTCCCGCAGGGTAACCACCCCGAGGTACCTCTCTCCTTTGAGTTTCTCCATCTAACTGGGCAGAGGAACAACATCCACTGCTAACACCTGTTCTCACCACTAGGACTCAGGAATGGGCATGCGACGCTTTTAAGCACACACAGCACCTCTCTAAACCAAAACCAGGGTGAATGCAATGAAAAGCCTGAGATACGCTACTTGCCCTATCTAGAATAAACATGCACAGAAGCGTTGGGTCTAAGAAAAGAGTCTGCATGTAGGCAGGCATATAGGGATATCCCTCGCCTCTTCTGCCCTTCCAAATAAGCAAGGATTTACACTTACATATAGAATCATAGAATGGTTTAGGTTGGAAGGGACCTCAAAGATCATCCAGTTCCAACCCCCCTGCCATGGGCAGGGACACCTTACCCTAGACCAGGTTGCCCCGCACCCAGCCTGGCCTTGAACACTTCCAGGGATGGGGCATCCACAGCTTCTCTGGGCAACCTGTCCCAGCGCCTCATCACCCTCTCCGGGAAGAATTGCTTCCTGATGTCCCATCTAAACCTCCCCACTTTCAATTTAAACCCGTTCCCCCTTGTCCTGTCACTACAGGCCTTTGTAAAAAGTCCCCCCCAGCTTCCTTGTAGCCCCTTCCGGCACTGGAAGGTGCAATGAGGTCTCCTCGGAGCCTTCTCTTCTCCAGGCTGAACAAGCCCAACGCTCTCAGCCTTTCATCACAGCAGAGGGGCTCCAGCCCTCTGAGGATCTTCATGGTCTCCTCTGGACTCACTCCAACCTGACTATATCCTCCCGATGTTGCTCTCCATACACAAAAGCCCTGTCCCTCTAAGGGATCCGTGTCCAACAGATGTAAAGCACGAGGGAGGTGAAGGGAGACACAGGCAAGCAACAAGCTTTGTTAGATCCAAACCGTCAGATTACGAAATGGAGTTCGACAACTTACATGTATATTTGTTTCAAAATCAGAGGTGAAGTGTGAAAAAACTGCAAGAGCTGGGAGAGAAACCAGGATTGCGCCGAAAAAATGTCGAGGCAGCCAGCCAGATATCACCTCCAGGAGACGCTTGGTGCAAGTCATCACCTCCTCCAGAAAGAACGCCATTCTGGAACAAACGAAATCACAGATCGAGGCATTAATTTCAGCGCATCACTTCATACATCTCATTTATCTGTGACAACGTAACCCCAAACGCTTCCCGGAGACCGTGTGAGCAATCCCAGCACATCACACGCCACAGCACCTGTGGGTGTCCTCGGGAAATAATCCACCTTTGCTGAGAGACAGCCGGGGGTTCGCTCCGGCACAGGGTGTGAGCAAGTGGGATGGTGAGCTTGGAGAAAGCAAACCAAACCCCAGGTTTCACTGCCTTGGAAGGTCAGCGCAGGAAAGACCTCTCTCCATTCATCAACATTTAGCCATAAAGCAGGTGGGGAGAGGGGAAGCTTTGACGAGTTTAAAAAAGTCACTTAAACCCACCTCAGAAACGCTTGAAAAGTGGGGCTGTAGCCCCCGCTAACACACCAGTCGCCCAGAGGCTGTGCAAATCCATGCCTACATTACGCTGCAATGAAAACCAGTTCTCCCAGTTACAGGCACCCCGAGAGAAGTTCCCAGTCTGCAGCCAGACTAGGGAAGGGGAAGAGCGGCGTGGGCTGCGAGCTGGCACCCTCGGCAGGCAGCAGAGCCCGAGAAGCAGTTGCGATGAGCACCTCGGAGGCCAGCTGGCACGCTCCCCCGCTCGCCTCTCGCTATCTTCCACAGCCACCCAGTTGGCTCCGCACGAGGCATGCGGGGAGGAACGGCTCTTGCCTCAAGCTGCCGACAGAACGACGGCCCAAGCCTGCGAAGTGCTGAAGGAGCCAACTGGAAGAGCTCTGGAGAGCAGCTGAACACAGATACTTCTTCAATGAGAGCATCTCTAACTGGTAAAACGACAGGTAAAAGGATGCTCGAGGCTCGAGGACATCGCACTGAAACTGTTATTTCTCCACAGAAACAAATCCTTGGGAAAACACGACTCAAAAGCGTGAGTCACTCCAGAAAATCTGCAACTGCTCCTCAAGACGCTGATTATTTTTATGAGACGGTAGAAGGTAACGTAGTGCAGTCAGCTTCCTCCAAAGCCACTGCCTTGTGAACGTGTGGAATTATCAGCATCAGTCGGGGCAGGTAACTGCTGCTGTAGCGGTGGGCTGCAGCAGAGCCCCAGCAGTAAAGAACCACCATATTTTTGTGACCAAGATGCTCACAACTAACAAAAACATACAAATAGAACAAACACTAAATAGCAAATTCACCACGTCCACAGTTAATAAACCATTCCCTATTACCTATATCTTTTAAAAAATGAAAGGTATCCACTGGGTTTTTTAAACACTGTTGTCTAAAAAACTTGGTATTATGCTAGATAAAAACCTGATACAAAATGGATAAAATGTAAAGTTTTTAATGTGAATTTGACACCAATTCCACACCTTTTAAGTATGTGTTGTTTATGAATATTTTAATTCTCTGATCTAGACTTCCATGAGTTTTGTGACCTCAAGCATTTCTCTGAAGCCTCAAGAGCTCGCCTAATTCAATATACTAAAATCTGGAAATTATACTTAAATGCACAGAAAAAGACAGATTTGGGGTAACATGCTGTAATACGTCAGGACCCCACGAGAGGGTGCTCACAGATTTGGCAGTTTCTAGTTTAATGGACTTCCACCAGAAATTACAGCTATATTCCATCATAAAAAAGAATTTGCAACAAAGCACAGAAATTAAAAACATAAAGCAAAATAAAATTTCAAAGAAAGCTCTGCAGAGGGCTTTGAGTTTTCTGAAGTTTTGGGGGTTTCCAAAGCGTTATGTACTAACTCAGCTGCCTCCCGCGCCAGCCACATCAGCCCAACATCGAGTACTGCTGGAAATGCCACCCAAGTTCATGCCTCCAAAAATAAAGTTCAATTCCTCCAAAGCCCAAGGAATTGGGATTAACGTTTACAAGGCTGGGCTGTGAGAAAGGAAAGGGAAGGGGCCCCCACGGCAGAGCGCTCCCCGGGCTCCCCGACCTCCCGCGCTGCCCCGAAGCCCGTCTCTCCGAAGGCAGATCAGCAACACCTCTGCCCACGCTCCGCCAGATATCCATGTGCTCCCAAGGAGGCTGGCACAGAAACCAGCTCCGTGGCACACAGAGCGCGGCAGATCCCTGGTGCAGCTCATGTCTCTCACCCCAACCCACACAACTGGGACTCCATGGTGCTGCAAAGCTTTTTTCGTGAGGGTTTTTTTTTTTGCCAAGCCTCCATGCCAGGACAAATTCCTGTGGGAACTATAGCAACAAATCCATCGGCGAACCCGATCAGTTAATCCTGCGATGAGGACACTTCTTTATTTAGGCAGCTGTGTGTTTCAGAAAAGCTAGTGCCCATTCCAGGACAACACCACGTTTCTCCCGATAACCTGCACTGGTTTTTATTCCTGTATTCGATATTTACCGCAACGCTCCGGAAGGGCAACGACCGAAAACATCGTTCACAGGACAGCGAAAGCCTGTGAATCCCGCACAACCACCTCACCGCAGGAGGAAGTGCGTTAAATCCAGAGAGCAACGGGAGCTGCAGACGGATCTCACGGCTACGGGGCAGCATCAGTAAATAAGGCCGTGTCGGAGTGCAGCTCGACGGGACCCAAACCCTAAAGCATCCGAGATGTTCACACAAGCCGGAGTTCAAATCAGTAACTTTGACATAAATGATTAACGGGGAATGTCACCATCCTTTCTCTATTTACTGGCAGTTAAAATCAATTCCCGCAGTTCAAATCAACAGCTTTTGGCACTTTGGTGGGATATTAAATACCAAAGTCACAGATGTTAGAAACAAAGACAGGCAAACGGAATACGTTGCTCTCCCTTGCATCAGTACCTTCTACCAGTCACGCTGTTAACAGGACCGGTTCGTTAAGCTCTAGTTGCAGAAAGCAATTGCTGCTCCTGGTCTTTAGGAATTTAAGAAGATCCAGCTGGTTGGCCACAGGGTCTGAGCAGTGGACAGACCCTGGGTGTTCCCGCAAGCCCGGGAAGGTGAAGTACCAGGCAAGGGGCAGTTTTGCTTAGTCAGACTACAGCAGTTTCCCATTCTACTGGTTTGATTGTACCTGCTTTCTTCATCCATAAGGTATTTTTTGCCCTCTAGAAAGGTCTATCTAAATTCATGAATCCACTTCTCGGGGGCTCCTTTTTTTCCAACAGGGCTGAAATACGCACTATTCTGGCCGCCTCTCTTCACCCAGCAGTCCTCTCGGAAGGATGCGACACTTTGCTGCAAACAAAGCGTTAACAAGTTTCACTCGAGACCAAGGACTAGATGTCAAAACCATCTAGTTAACAAAACCCCTGTGTGTACAGCTAGAGCGTTCTCGGGGAGATGCCTTTCACCTGTATTCCTGCAGAAGCACTCCTAGGAATCCCACATGAAATCCCACACGCTGCTGTGTGTTCAGCAACACTTCCCAAGGTATTTTTGGAAAACGGCAGAACTTTAGGACCTCTTACCCTTCAACTGAACTCATGAAAGGCAAAGTAGCCGCATTTCAAGTGGGCAGAAGGACGTTCTTTGCACGGCATTTACAGAAGAGATGACATCTCACAAACGAAGCGCCGATTTTTGCATGCAGCTTTATACACTTAATTTTAGAGTGGCACTTGTGATAACAGTGGGATCCTCATCTATAGGTACTCCAGTAATTTATTATCAGACACTTCAGAGGGATCAAAACATCCTGCTCCCCTGAGGCTTTGCTCCACGAAGACTTCTGCTCTACTGGAACTGAGGTTTTACCTCCGGTCTCGTTGCGCAGGCAGCGACAGCGCTCCCCTCGCCCACTCCCGTCGCTGGACGAAAGGTCTCAAACACGGGAGCTGTACCAAGTAATTCCTAGGCTGAGTCCTGGATTCAATTAGAAGTGAGACTGATTTAAAGACGGGGTGTTTCGCATCACGATAATGAAAATACAATGAGAAACTCAGGCAAGAATTTTCTGGTCTTAAAATAATCCCTTTTCCTGAAATTCTGGGATTGTGCCCAGCATTGTAGTCCAATCCCCTCCCTTAAGATATCTCGGTGGTATTCTGTGATTGCCATTTGGGATGACATTTCTGCACAGGAAGTTCTGCACTGTTTCTGTGCATAACGAGCAGCCAGAGTGAGCAGCCTGCATTTCGAAGAGGATTTGAAGAGGAAAAAGATGATTTTCTTCTTTCTGCTCAAGGGAACCATAGGGAAGCGTGTGCCTCAGGCTGTGGAGACCAGAGCGGCCCAAAAGCATGTTTTATGTATTTACTATCAAGTAAATATGTATTACAAGTTTTAAACAAAAGAAACAACCTGCCCTCCAAGCCAAACCTAGAAAATCACCCCAAATATGCCATTGCCATTATATTTAAAAGTGAAAACCTACCAAAAAGCTTCTGAGATTTTTCACCTACAAAGACTGCTCTTTTTTGGTGGACAGCACGAGGCTGCTTTCAAGAACGTACCCTGCGAAAGATCCACTCAGGTCTGAAATGATCCTGTTTTGGACTTGAAGAGATTTACCCAACAGGAAGGAGCAACGCACCCCTCACTTGCACAAGGGCTCCCGTAGCCAGGGATACCTGGGGACTCGATTCCTACGTCTTCAACTGCCAGTTTGGGGAGAAGGCAGCTTTTCCTGCTTCCCAAACTAACCAGGGGAATCTGTGGGGTGTTGAGGCTAATGGTCAGCTTAGCTTCAGTGAGTGCAGCAAGCGGCAGCGAGCCCCCGTCATCTGCACCCGCAGTGGCTGTGCAGGAGTCGGAGTCCCCTGCATCCCCGAAGCTCCTGAGAGGGTCTGTGAGGACAGAGAGAGTCCTGCATGCTGGCAACAGTGTTTTCGGAAAATCTGGCATTGCTGTGCCAGGTGAGACTACGTGAGTTTTGATGGCTGGCTGTGGGCGTTCTCCAGCATCAAGATGTTTCTCAAGCTGTTCTTTCAAGTCGGAACTAAGCACAATGATTAATATTAAAAAATATATACTTCTAAGACTTAGGAGTCATCCTGAAACACTTGCTCTTTTAAACCTCACAGACTTTAAATGAGGCATCCAAGCCACCTTAAAAAGTAAAATGCAGGCTTTAAGCCAACAGAGTCTCAAGAAAACATCAGAAAGGTCAGTGGCAAAACCAAGTAGTGTTAGGAGAACATTCTAAAGCCACTTCAACTCACCTCGGTAAGGGTCCAGGCTCACTACCGCCGAGCACGGCACTGAGCAGCTCAGTGCTGCAGTGAAGCTGCACCTCTGTACAGCCGTACCCATGCAGAAAGACAAAACCGCTTCGCAAATTCTGGACTACTCTGAAAACAACACACTGAAAACAACCACCACCCTTCTCCTTAAGAAACCCCTAAATCACCAATTATAGAACAGGACTGAAATAAAATCTGATGTACATACACATAAAAATTTCTGAAGTCATAGCAATAATTTTTATAAATGTTCAAAGTAAGAAAAGGCAAACGCAATGCAGCATGGGAAAAACAATGGGAGCAATAATGAATTGAAAAATACTAAAATGGAGTAAAACTCCCCTGCAAGGTGAATGAACACCAATTTTCTCCAAACGGATGTGGATAGCAGAAACTTGCTCTTCTGCAAAGAGGTGGCTGAGCTGCTCAGAGCTGAACAAAGTCAAGGATACAATGCCCTGGCCACCACACCCCGACCGTCTGCTCACTGCTGCCTTCTGCGATGGAAGAGCTGCCCGGGCACATTAAACTGAGAAAAAAACCTTCCTCTTCACCCAAGACAGGGTACAGAAACTGCTCTGCAGAGGGGAAAATGCATTTCTGGTGAGAGAGAGAGGCCAGAGCAACAGTTCATCCAGTTTAGGATGCACTAGAATGACGGTCCTACCAGCTCAACCATCTCCCAAGTACAGGTCTTAACACACTCTGAATTTCTAGATTTTCTAAAAGCTCTAGAACTACAGTACAACTCAAATCACAACACCTGCTAAGAAATACTATCCTTAAAAGCATTTCCACTGCTTGTAAATGACCTCTCTCTACTCCTAAATGCCAGCTTTCAGGTAAATGGCAATGTTTATACGCACACTGAGTTACAGCTCGCTTCAGTGACTGAAGTACCACTTCGGTACTTCTGACCTTGACCCTGAGAAGTCCAAGTAAGAGTGCAAACTGCAATCTCTTCGTTCTTCTGACACAACAGCAGAATTGCTTCTAACTTATAATTACAAAAGCATTTTAGCTTACACACACTGGACAGATTTTCAGACTTACAGGTGAGGGGACACGTTTCCACACACCACGCTTATAACGTGTTACCATGTCGGGAGGAAGCGCAGTGAAAACGGGGGATGAGGAGGGCAGAATTAAGTTGCTCTCACAGGTACAGACAAACAAACTTATTATTAGGTCTCATCTGGGTTAATAACAGGTTATACATGGTATCTGTATAGATCAGACAGCACACCCAGGAGATGCATAAGTTTTACTGAATGCACGTACAACTGCAGCCTCCTGCTACACTTGAATGTGTTACTGACTCCTGCGTGTAACGTCCCACCTCACGTAGGAACGGCACAGTTACCACTCGCCGACTCCTTAGAAGGCCTAGGAGCCCAGCACACACATCCTCTGGGTGACTGGGTACAAA
>NW_010239151.1:0-65154 GCF_000690775.1 Eurypyga helias | reverse complement strand
CCTACCAGGTGTCCGCATCCGCGGCCAAGCCTGACCTCCACGGGCACTGGAGAGGCAGAGGCACAGGGCTGGCAGGGACACGAGAGAATTCAGGGACCGGGGAGCGCAGAGGCAGAGTTGGGGCTGGCACCAGCCCTGCGAAACCGCCCTTCTGCAGAGACAAATGAGTGCCCCTTCCCTCCTCGAGCAGCAGCCGACTGTCACACAGCCCAGGACTCGGGGGAAATGCTGAACTCCAATTATGCGTCAAAGAGAGGAAACACAAACTATTTGAGTATTAAACCCATTAGACTCGGAATAGAGATCATTAAGAAAACTAATTCTGGGCAGATGCAGTGTGACTTCTGCAATTTAGTTTTTGTGGTTATTGGAGAAAAGGACTGCTCTTTGCATTTCGGATACATTATTTTGGTTTTAGGTATACCAGGATGGTGTACTTTTACCGAGGAATTTAAAGGTGGGTTTTTTTCCTTTTTTTGAAGGACAGCTACAAGTTTTCTCTTTGAATTCCCTCACCCTGATGGCCCTGCGAGGGCAGAAGGTACCCGGTTGTGTGCAGCATCCCAAGGGACAGTAAGAAGGGGCAGGCACGACACGCTGATTCGGTTCCCTGAAGAACACCTCCTGTCAGAGCCCCCTTTCTCTCCTCCAGTTTCTGTAGCCAGATCTCCCTTTGCACAAGGTCTGCCACAAGCCTTCCTGGCTTCACTGCCACGGTTCTCCAACTATTACAGACCCAGTGAGTTCCAGGGATGCTGGCAAACCAAACGCCCCCGAGCCAGCCATCGCTTTAGCTCTCACTGCTGTTTCGAGACTTTCTTACGCTTTATTTACCTAATTGAGACGACAAGGGAGAGCACCTCTAGCAGGATGGCGATGATGAACACCACGACGGCTGCCGGTGGCGGGGGGGACGCGACCATCCCGTGTTTCAGGAAACACGTGATAGAGAGTATGAGGAAGACTGTGGTGGAGAGGAACACGTCCAGGAGCGAGCTGAAGGTAGCGCTGGCAAACGTCTTCACTGGAGCATTCCTTATGACCTGTGTAGAATACAGGGATGGAGGGAAGGGATGAAAATAAATAAATGCTATTTTGCTGAATTCAACTGTATCATTAACAGCAGCTCACAAAAACAAGCAAAGAAATACAGAACTTTCTGCCACTTCATTAATCCACCATAAGCATGGTTTTGAAACAAGAAACAAAAGAGGCAGTTCAAAGGCTATCACAGCTCCCTGAGAGCATGTCTGGGTTGAAAAAAAGCACTGGCAGCACAGCCCCTGGGTCTTGGGTGACTTTTACAGAATATGATGATACAGAAACAAACCATGTGAAAATTGCCTATTCTAAAACCATAATTACTAGCAGATAAAGCTACAAGCAGTTTTCTTCAAGGGTTTTCATTTAAAATAACCACAGATTTTACAGTAAGCCTTTTAGCTCTGATGGTTCTGTAAGAAAACCCTCCAAACACCACTCTACAGAAACAGTCACTTGCCTGTGGCAGAGTTCACGTCTCCCTTTCAGACCAGATTAAAAGCAGCAATTGGGACGGTATGTAATCTGAACTGATCAGAGCCCAAGTTCTGCTCTTCCGTAACCCCTCACCGCACATTCCCATCCCGTCTTGTTCTGGCCCCAGTGCTTGTGCAGCTGTGTGCTACTTTGGACAGTCCAGCTGAAAACGACATCATGAGCTCCACATCCAGGCTTACTCGGCGTCTTACGAGTGTTTGTATCTGCCCAAGGGACCGCAGACAGCAAGTTCCAAAGGAAAACAAGAAGCATGTTACCGGTATCACCGTGAAATAGCCCTGTTTGGGTACTCTGGTTTAATTTGGGAATTTCCTTTCCTCCTCAGAACACTGTCTGCACTCAGCAATATTGGGAAATGAACTTGCTCCTCGTTTGTACCTCCCCATGACCTAATAAACTCAGATAACATCATTTCAGGGCCAAAATTATCTCTTATCTGAACTGCAGCAGAATCCTGTTAGTCCACACAGAAAGTCCCATAAACTGGATGAAGGAAAGCAGCACTGTACCCTGAACTGACAGCGCTAAGGATGCCCCAGCAGTGTGAGCTGCCAAACAAGAACAGGCTAAGCGAGCTCTTGGGAAGTGTTGTGGTGTACAGAGAGCGATCACAAACAGAGCGTGCAGCTGGCACTGTGTAGTCAGAGGTAAGCTCAGCGGTGTTGGAAGTGACTTTCAGCAACAGTTTACTGCCAGGGAATTAAAGAACCAGCAGCACTGACAAATCATTTCACTCTCCAGAGATGATCTGTTGTTGGCGGTGTTGTTTTGGACGAGTGCTGTGATAATATTAAGGCTTGCAAAGGTTTTTGCCCCAGTGATGCAGAGTTACTGTCAGAGAGTGAAGATTCTCATTTCCAGGGAGGTTTACATCATCATTTTCCCATTAACAGCTTGCCACTAACAAAATTTTTCTGCTCCTTCTCTGAATTTCCTACATATCCACATTAATAGGTCAATCTGTATATGCTCGACTATCACTGCTTCGCTTCCAATCTTTCCACTGGAAAGAACTTGTTTACTATTCACTGTATAGTTTGTGCAAATTTTGCAGGCTGTATGCCACGGGAAGTTTCTCCCTGTTGTTGCTACGTGAGCTTTATTCAGGGAGATAGCACCAGAATCCAGCGCTGCAGACGAGTATGGAGCTCCCAAACAAACAGAACTGCAACACAACCATGCTTCCCTTTGTTAAAAAGAAGTAAGGTAGGTCTCATGTCAACACTGGAAAACAAGCAAACAGGCTATTGCTAAGGACAAGGTTACAATGCTGCCCAGAACAAAAGCAGCCCATGAGCAGAAAGCAACAAGCAGTGGCAGGAGAAATCCTACCTGCCCTCAAGATGTAGGAGATATGGGGAAGAAAAGAAATCAACACCTATTTATCACGATGCAATTCTGACCCAAACTAATGCTCAACGCTACTGGAAGGGAAGGGCCCATTCTGGCTGCTGGACACTTACCTTGCAGTGGGCTCCAGCACTTGCCAACCTCTCTGTGAGCTGCTGGTTCAATACAGGAGAAAACAGACCCAGACGGGAAAAGAAAAAGCCGAAACAGAAAACCAAACCAGGACTGTTTTATGCTAGGCTAGGAACTGGCTCCCAGCAGGGAAGCCTGACAGCACTGTTAGAAGGAGCAGGGAGTAGGAACAAGCTGGGGAGAGCAATTGCCCTCTTCCGGCTGCAACTCTTCAGCCACGCGCGGCAACGCAGCCGCAGTCAGCACTGACACCTAATGCTGCTACGTGTAAACTTAAAGCACCTTGCTAGTTCGAATATCAACAGGCAGGAACATCTGCTGACAGGGACAGCCTGCAAAAAGCCCCCAAGGGGATTAAGGACTTCTTACACTTGGTCCAGAACCCTCAAGAAAGCACCAAGTTCCTCACAATTTACTCCCTGTTCCTTACAGTTACACAGTGTTCTAACTGCCTCCGAATGCAGCACGCTTACGGAACTTGTGACACTGGAGTTCAGAGCAGGTTTGGGTTACAGGGATAACGGTGAGGCTGTGACAGGGGTAAGAACCAAATTCAGAGTCACCGTTCTCAAAGTTAGGTTGAGAAGGGAAGTAGCATTCAGTGCTTTACTTTCACCTTAGCATGGTTCTCTGGCATGCCTAAGGCCTTAAAACATTAACCAGAAAATGGAGAATTAATTAGGATATCTCGGTGGATGGTGCAAATATATTTCCAGCCCAAACGTTGGACTACTCAGGGCATGGCACAAGACAGGCAAACTGAAAGGAGGCTGTTTTCAGAGGCAGCAACACTGAGTAGTAAATCACATCTGACATGCCATGACCCTTGTCAGCGACTGCAATGAAATGTGTTAAAAACAACGACAGACAGTTGCTCAGGCAGATTACAGAAGGAAACCAATGCCAGGAGAAACACACCTCTTCCTGATAGCTCGTCCTGTAGGCCATCTCCAAGTCCTGATCCAAGAAGTTGAGGCTCAGCTTGTTGATAGGCGGTTTAAAGAAGTAGTCTTTCATAAGGCTGAAGAGAAAGATGATATCAACATCAGTTTACTCAGCTGCATCTCCTTCAGAGCCCACCATTCCGTGGATTCTGTTTCTAGGGAACGCAGGCACTTGGCTTTGAAGTTCCTGCAGCTTTTCTTGGCTCTCAGTCGCCAAGGTACCCCCTTATCCTCATCACTCACTCAAAGGAAATACGTTACCAAAAAAAGGACTGAGCAACCTTCTATACTTTCAGGAGGAGATTAACAAGTCCTTCCTGACCCTTAACAGCTAAAACTGCAGATGGCTACAGATAATTGGAATATAAAGCTGGCAAATAGCAAAGGTTAATTGCTGCTACAGAGGCACAACCTGAGGAGACGTGTGGTTGCAGGATATTTGTGTCTAGCTGGAATTCTATCCTTCAAAGCAAGCCAAGGATGACAAAGGTGAGAAATCATTAGGAAAAAAGAAAACACCCATTTCCGAAAACAGCACTTTCTTGTGAAATAACTCAGTAACTCAGCTGGGAACATTCCCTTAACAATCTGGGCTGCAGAGAAATGGAACCTGAGGAGGCAGATTGCTTGCATCCACTTCTGAAACAGAGGATTTGAAGTCACCAGAATCGTCAACAAAGGGGCTGACAAGTAACGAAGCTAGCTCACTAGGACTAAGGAACCAGGCAGCAGCGTCTTCCAGAGGGCATTTATGCACTCCTTCACCTTCTCTTCCAGTGTCAGGCGCAGAAAAAACCCAAACACAAAAGATGCCTCCATCATTAAAATGTTGTTTCTATTCCCCACCCACTGGAGCAAAAAACAGAACAGGTTTTGGGGTTTCCATCAGTTGTAAGAGGTTTATGAACGCAGCTTCCACACGACACCTATGGCACCTGATCTGCAAACGCTTTCTTCCTCTGGGAGATGTCGAGGAGCTGAAAGGACTCGACTGACAGAGCATGGAGTGCTTTGTGCCCCAGGGTCGCAGAGCAAGGTCACGCCAGCTTATGGCGTTTACTGCTACGACAGCCCGTCACCCTCTTCCACGCAGTCCTCCCCTGCGGCTTCAGCACACGCGCTCTCGCTCCGAACCACCTTCCACTTCCAAGCAACCGATTCCGCTTGATATTTACAGCGAAATAACTGCTTTGAAAATTGCTGTAGAATCTGAAATGGGGCAGCGGCGTTCCAACCGCTATTCCCACCTTGAAAACTGTAGCAACAATTAGAGTGGGCTATTTCCAAGCTGGTAAGTCTCAGCAAAAACCAGAGGCGTGCGCGAAATCAAATTCTAAGCAGATGAAGAAGCTGAAAGAGCAAGTCTGTGTCTGAACTCTTCTTGTCAGAGGGAGTGGTTTGGGGTTTTTTTCTGTGTATTTTTCTACAAACACTTAGCAAAGAGGTTTTTTGGAAGTACAAGCTCCCCAGCACAAAATGGCACGCGGGAAGCATTTTTTTCCTGAGATGCAAGACCAACCAAACGCACGTTCCTAGACTGAAGCTTGAGAAGACAGAAGACTTCCACCATGAACACTGCAGATACTTTATAACCTTTAAACATTCTGGCCTCCGCCAATATATGACAAACATCAGGATGCTCTGAAGGATGACAGAACACATTCACTCGTGGCCCTCTTCTCTCTTCTTTCTTGTCTTCCTTCCCTCACTTCTCTTAGATGTTCCTGAGAACATCTTGTAACAGGAATTTGGCAAGCTTTTGGTTTTTTAAATACTGTTGAATTCACTTTCTTCCTGCAGGGAAGCTCAGCAGAGCATCATGGTGATGTGCCGGAGCTGCGATGCGCTAAGGATGTAGGAACAACAATCCAGTCTGCCAGTGCAGCATGAAACAGAAGACATAGCCCGGTAAAACCAGGGCGAAGGCAGCATTTCTGGTCTTCGCCAGTGGTACCGCACCAGTCCAGCTCCATGCCAACACTCTGTCTCAAAGAGGAAGATCCCAGTTTAGTTGGCTGATTACAGTCAAGTACATAAACTGTGTCCCAGGAGGTGCTGTGCCTTCCCAGCACAAGGGATTTCTGTTTTCCCTGAATCAAGCAAGATTGGGAAGTGGGAGATGAAAGAAAGAAACACATTTGAAAAGTATTTAAACGGGAAATGGAACCAAGGAGGCGATGAAGGGCTGCTCAGCGCCTAGCTTCTGGAGGAGCTTCACGTTTCCCTGGGACTCTGCTCTGTAAGTCTAAAGAGAGCATTGGTAAGTACTGTCCTGATTAGTGCCTAAGTACTCATTTCTTGTACTTCAAAAGGCTTATTACCCAAGGAATATGTCATTTATTCTTGGAGACAAAAATCTGAAGAGTGAGAATCCTTAGAGGGTATCCCCAATTAAATTAAGTTTAAACAGTTTGTACTCTTACACTACAGTTTTCTTTTAAAATACACAGTAACATGCAGACTACAATGAACAAAGCCTGGTATTTTTATAGTGGTTGCAACAAAGCCAGACTCAAAACTCAAACTATATGCTGTTGGCCAAATCTATTCGATCAAGCTGTAAGAAGATGGAAATTGGTAACTTCTGTGAAAAGGATTCCTGTATAATGCAGTAATACAAACATGCCGCACTAACGCCGGCTTTATTATTCTTCTTTTCAAAGACCACTGGAATGGTGCTGAGGTATCAGCTCCGAGGTGAATCTCAGCACACAAAGAGAACCAGTGGCCACTCATGGAAGTCTCAGCCACACACCTAACCTCTAGGAAGAGGCTGGGAAATGAAAACTATCACCAGTGCCTAGCATTACCTCCAGACCAGCCCTAGGCAGCTTCCCAATGAGGTGTACAGGCTCCTGAATCGTCCCTGGGATGTGTTTAACTCTTCCCAGCTGCCCGGGAAGCCTGCGACACTGATTCCTTATCACCATCCCTGGGCGAGGTACTTCCTGTTCACGCTAGTTTGTATCGCAGATAGCAGAGCAGCATCGTGCCCCACAGTGGAAATCGCTGCCCAGTGCTCAGGAAGCTCACACCTCGCTGCTGCTGGCTTCGCAGGAGCTCAAGCCCAGAGCAGCCAAACCCCAGTACAATTACTGCGAGTGGGGTCTGAGGGAAGATGGCCAAGGGGAAGTGTGGCCTTCAACCTGCCTGAGACAACTCTGATTTCCCATTCAAACATCCTCACAGATACTAGATGTGGTGAGACCAACAACACGTTACTTTTTACAGTAGGGGATCAAGGATGTTTTTAACATTACTTTTTACATAGGACACTGCCTCGAGAAATGTTAAAAAGGAGTGATGTAGAACGGTAGGCTTAAACCATTTTGCACAGACCTAATTAATCAGAAGATTATTTTTGGAAAGTTATGTTTACATGAACTGAACTCAGCAGAGAAGTTTCCCTGGCAACAAGAAATGGCCCACTTAATATGGTAATGATGATATTTAATTGAGACCAAAAAAAAGCCAGGCTTTGGCTGATATCAGATCATGGTCCTACTTTTTCCTTTTTCTGAATCAGAAAGATTTATCTGTTTTGTAGGCAGAGGAGGAGAAAAGCACCAGGAACACAAGAGCCTGAGCTTGGTATCTTCAGAAAACCAAAGGCATAAATTAAGCTGTTTCTCTAATCTAAAATCTGCAGCATGCTAGTTCCATTTCAAACAGGACCCCAATTTGTTCTTGCTGCTTTCTGCCAACATTTGGACTTTCCCAATCCTTCTGTCTTCTAATATTTGAAAATATCAGCTAAACACATATTCTCAGCCACTAATGACAGAATACACATAAAGGTAAAAAACAAGGAACCTAAATTTTAATTGAAGTTGGGCACAGGAGAAAAGCAACCTGAAAAATACCCAGAGAAGAGACTGGAGAGGGATTGGCGTTCCCCCTCTTGCTTCCCCCTGCTTTAGCCATGTTTTCAGTTAAGCCGAGAGCGTCCCTGTTCCAAGCAGCCTGGAGTCTACACAAGCATACAGTTTCAAGGATATTTAGATAAAATGCCCCTAATCTGAGTGGAAGCAGCAAAGCAAAAATAAGAATAGCCATAAATAATAACAACCTCAGGTTATCTGTTTAGTTGATCCAGTCAAGTCAGTGTCATCATAAGGGAAATACGGTTCTGTGTTTACAAAAATCACACGCTACTGAAATTTAGAGAACATTTTCTTCTGCCCAAAATAAGTATTTTTGTTTGAAACAGAGAATCGTACTTTACAAAAGGCTGTATGTAGGCAGTTTGTCGATGAGAATTCGCTCCTATTAATTCTGCTTCCAAGCCCAGTATGATTTCTAGGCATTAGTTAGTGTTATCAGTTGTTGGTTTTTTGCTCTACAAAAATGTGAGTTTTTTAGCTCAGATTTTACGTTACACTTTAAACTGCACAGGCAGGTAAATGTGTGCAGTAAGAGGACTTTTGAACATAAAGGTAAGAGTTCAACTTCATGACAAGTCATTTAAAGAGTAGTTTTCCTTTTCGAAACATCAGCTGAAGACTAACTCTTCACCATGGACATGATGAAAAACCTGGCTTTACACATTCCTGACCAGAACGTTCCTGACATCAAGTTTCTACTATGGTTTAAAAAGAATATAGACTTTTATTGGAAAACATACGACATGTTATATGTTAACAATAACTACTGATATTAGACAAAAAAAGCACGAATCAAGATTAAAGATTTGAGCCCCCTGTTACCGCCTTCTCTGCTTTACAGGATTTCACACTGTACAGCTCGATTTCCCTTACCTGTCTTCTTTAATCACATCCACAAAGTGAGCATCTGTCTTCTCTCTGATGTTTTTGAACCTCAAAGGAAGGAGAGCTGACTGATCCAGACTCACTCCGCCCCATCTTCCTTTCTCTTGCAACATTTCGTAAAGCGAGGTTTGACTATTGCTGAGCTTTTCTTCCTGCGGAGGGCTCAAAAGTCCATTTTGAGTCTTTGGACTGTGTCCTCCCGGAGCCTGAATGACAGACAGCAGAGCACACACGGGCAGCATTAGTGGTTGAGACAGTAGACACAGGAGATTTCACAGAGCAAAAGCTGAAAGAAGTGTTTCCTTCAACACACTGAGCTTTTACCCGGTCATGTCAAAGACCTAACTCCACCTGCCCTGAGGCCGTGCATCTTCGGCCAGGGCATGCCTATTTGGTGGCACCCGTTTGCTTTTTATGTCCCAAAAGTACATTTTCACACACCCAACGAAGACCAGCCATGAGCCCAAACTTCATTCACTCACCTTAAGGTCAAGATTCTTCCACAAAGCTTTCTAAATACCTACTTAAATGCTGCTAGCTTTCCACAGGTCACGAGACAACTCACTCTGCCAGGCCTTGCTGATCCTTCCGCTGACCGCTACAGCCCTGCTGCTTTCCCAAAGACAGCTTCCTGTCTCCTACCTGCGGAAACAGCCCTTTTCTACGTCTCATCAACCCACAAAAAAATGTGTCCTGCAAATTAAACTGTGCTTTCTTCAGTGACTAAGAAATATTTCTTCTTTCTGGTTTTCTTCTGCCTTTGTACTAATTAGTACCACATTTTTAAATTTTGATACCAGCTTGCAGTACACAGTAGGATCAATGCTTCTTTCATTTATTTGAGAACACAAATTACTTTTAACCAAAAATTTTTCTATTTTCATGGAACCTGAGGTTCCTTCTTTTTATATTTTCTTTGACCTACACCAATATGCACTGAAGCACTTCCAAATAAATTAGACAGCCGAGTATGGTTAGAATGAAAATGAGCTGCAGTTAGTCAGGATCGTTTTCAAATGCAAACATATACCAAACTTGGCATAGTTGAATGTTCATCTCCTCCCCTCCCTGTCTTATCCTTTATCACGTATCATTTATCCTCATCCTGAAACCCACTCATGACAGAAGTTTCTGCATTTTCTGCCTGTACAGCAGTGACAAGCTCCTCCAGAAGACTATTCTTGGATGCCACTGCGGTGACCATAAATAAACACCAGAAATATCACCACCACCCCAACCATGCACTGAAATCTGGTACTTAGATTGTAAAATCAACTTAAAGTTAAGTTTCTGTCTGCCCATGCAAGATAAATTCAATCTCCTTGTGCATCTATCCTGTAAAGCAGACGAGGCATGTGAATATAGGCAGGTATGACTGAAGGTGTGGACACAACCAGTGAAGAGACAAGACTAATGGAGCAGCAGCAGAACATCACTGTGTGCAGGGAAGAGTCAGGGAGCACGGGGCCTGGGCTCCCTATTGCTGCCAAGACCTCAAGAGCTCAAGTCTTAACAAGGTGTGATGGAACGGTTCCCTGGAGCTACAGGAAAAGCAAGAGGAAGGTGCACTGTGCTTCCCCTTCCTGCTGCCCAGGAGGGATGCAGGGTTCCCACCCTGCGGGCTTGCCCTGTTGGAGGTGTGAGCCCCAGAACCACGTGCTGGGAACCAGGAGATGGAAGGATCCCCGGTCTAGTCCCGTCTACCACTCACGACAGTCGCTTTGGCAGCTTGCAGGTGTTCACAGCCCAGTGACAGCAGTTGACGAAGCAGGAGAGGAAATTCAGTCGTTACCCTGGTGTGCTGCCAATGTTTTGCTAAAGAACATACTCCACAGCAGAGAAAGGTGACTGCAGCAACACATAGCTCAGCAAAGACTGACCAAGTCCCGGGTCGGGCGAGGTGCGTGCCAGTAAGTTGGAGGCTTGCACCTCCCCGTAAGCCAGAGGCACAGAACTTCTCACACAGAAGGTCACCAGTTTCTTTTGTGAGGGAAAAGACCCAGCAGCATCAGAGCAAGCCCTCCTGCAACCCCAACAGCTTACCCAGCCTGCCCCCAGGGAACACGGCTACAGGGCACAAGGTGCTGCAGTGCCTGGTTTTGGGATGAGGAGTGCTACCAGAGGCAAACCACAGAGAACTGTCCAACAGGCTGCTAGAAGTCTTCATCGTCTGGGGTTGGTTTTTAATTTGCGGTAAAGATTATAATTGCTCAGGGCACTTCCCACAACAGCATGAGGCCAAAAATAAAGGAAGGTCATAGTTAGCACCATAGTAAGGAATCTTTCCTCTTTTCCTCACCCCTGCAGCAGACGTCGTTACTCGAAAAGCAGCAACCCAGTGAACAGAGTTTTTGCTATGAGCAGCTCAGAAGAAAGATTACAGGCTCCTGTGCACTGTGTGCTTTCCCTGCCTGTTCCTCAAGTCGATTGGAAGAATGCAGCGAAAATTTCTGCTCTTTCAGAGAAGGTCAGCATGGACTTCTCTTGGCCTTTTCTCTTTAACTCCTTGGCAAAGGCTCAAATCCCTAAGAAAATTCTTCCCTTCAGTCAGCTCAAGGTTTTCCTGTGCTGTCTCCACTCTTAATCTTAACGGGGGGGATTAGAGTGAAACTGCTTGTGTGTAAGGAGAAAATCCCTATTTATTAAAATACTGTTAGCTCCAACGTTACTGTGGTTTCTGGTGGCTGTACAGGTTTTATTGAGCACTCGGAGATTCGATGTACCACATGACAGTTTCCTTCATCAAGAGACAGGGAGGCTCCAGAGGCCGTTGGGACCCACAAAGGTCCAAGGATGTGGTTAACATCATTAACATCCCCCTGAAGACAGGGGACATGAGTGCTGCAGGGCCAGGCGCAGCGACATGGCATGGGAAGGGAACAGACTCCGGAGATGAGCTCATGGCTCTTCTTCCTGAGAAAGCTGAGGCTGCGGAGAAGATTTGGAAATCAAATGCCACAGCAACTGTGTGCGTGTAGCTGTTCTTCAGTTAAAGAGGTATCCCAGAGTTACTGGTAGCCACTTGATGGGCACCATTTTTGACTTAGCAATACCTAAATCAAATCAAAGAAGGACGGGCGATTCGGTCTCCACTAGCACGCTTCTTCCAGTGAAACGACAGACATGCGATTCAGTGCTCTGCAGACCTCTTAAGCAAGGTTGGAGGACTCGCTGATTAACACACATGAAGCTCATACTGCTGGAGGAGGAGGAACTTACAGGATAATTCTGATAAAGACAACATGTGACGCGAGGCAGTTGGTACTAAGGAAAATCTCTGTTTGCAGCCGGTTCCTGGAGATCCCTGGCACGTGGGCAGAGGCAGCCTGGGGAAGAAGCATCTCACGCATACCATCTTGGCAGCCCAGGCACATCTCCCACAGTGTATTCGGTCTTAAAGATCTCATGCTGTTCCGAGACCAGTACCTGCTGGCCCCTCTGCTCGACCTCCCTCAGAGCAGAAGGGATCGGTTTGGTTTTTTTTTTTTCTTAGGCTGTTTCCTAGGAACCCTGGCACAGAACGCGGTACAAACCATTTCAGTCCAGTCCTGTAAGGCAGCCCCTGCTTCTGAGCTTACAATTGAAGCATAGGAGACAACAGGTCAAATACAGGCAGAAGCAGAGGGACAAACACAGATAAATGTAGGAGCTCATCAGCAGAATAAATGCTGGCAAGTAGTCCCATTAGCTCTGTGTGCAAGAGTTGTTGTAAAGACAGAGGTGAAGAAAAAAAGCCAACTTAGCTATCTCTGAACGTGTTTATACTCGTTGGAGTGAGTCCAGAGGAGGCCACGAAGATTCTCAGAGGGCTGGAGCACCTCTCTTATGATGAAAGGCTGAGAGAATTGGGCTTGTTCAGCCTGGAGAAGAGAAGGCTCCGGGGAGACCTTACAGCACCTTCCAGTACCTGAAGGGGGCTACAAGGAAGTTGGGGGGGACTTTTTACAAGGGCCTGTAGTGACAGGACAAGGGGTAATGGGTTTAAATTGTAAGTGGGGAGGTTTAGATTGGACATCTGAAAGAAGTTCGTCCCGGAGAGGGTGGTGAAGCACTGGAACACAGAAGAGAAGAGATGCCCAGAGAAGCTGTGGATGCCCCATCCCTGGAAGTGTCCAAGGCCAGGCTGGATGACGCTTGGAGCAACCTGGTCTAGTGGAAGGTGTCCCTGCCCATGGCAGGGGGGTTGGAACTAGACAAGCTTTAAGGTCCCTTCCAACCCAAACCATTCTATGATTCTGATTCTATGAAATGATTCTCCCCAAGGAGGGAAAGCATTAAACTTATTTTAAGATAAACCAATCAGGTGATGAGCACTGGTAGCCAGTCTGCATTTAGGCAGGAGCTTAATATTCAGGAAGGAGCAAGAGGCAACAGGTGGAGCAGAGAAGCTACGAAGGCCACAGACAAGATGAGAAATAGGCAACATCTGGTATTGTAGAGGAAGTAGGTGGCTTCAGTAAGAGTCCCTAAGCAACAGGCAAGGCAGGCAATCTTGGCAGCAGCATGCTGAATATGTGAGACGCTGTCGGTCAGAAAAAGGATGCAAACTGACTTAGCCCAGAGCTATGATACAGAAGACACTGGCAAGACACAGGTGTAACTTGTGGCTAGGTGACACAGAGCCAAGTGGTGTAAGGGGTGGAGAACGTGGATGTGTTGTTTGTGCTTCTTTCTTCGGGTAGCCTCAGAATCATTTGAAAAATCCAACTTCCAGGTTCTTCTCAGTATCAAACTGGGCTCATAAAAGTACTAATGATTTTGAAAATGTGGAGGGGCTCACAACTCCACACAATTGCTCAAAAGCAAAACTGGTTCTGCTGCTTAAGAGGTTGGATAAAGGAAGTGCAATACAAAAATGGGAAAGCTAACTGAAGCAGAGAAATACGGGAAAAGAAGGGATATGACAAATAATTAAATTACCTTCGTACTGTTTTTATGCTCATCCTGACAACCATTTTGGATAGCTCCTTCGTCTATGCTGACATCACAGTGGGGAGCAAGAGTGGTACTACATGAAGGGCAAGGCTGCAATGAGACAAAAAAATTTTAGCCAGGAACATTCTGGTGTCCTCGTAGTATTATGCAATTTATAATTTGGTCCACTTGTATACTTGCGGCACGGCTAAAAGATAAACAAAGCTGCAGGCTGGGAAGCAGGGAGCAAAATCTGACTGGAACAGAATGCACCATCGCAAAAATAAATCACAGATTTTCTGTTTCCTGAGGCTAAATCTCATCCAGGAAAGCTTTACTAGTGTAAGACCACGATACACTGTAATCAGTGCGTGCTGGCAAAGGACCTCCCCAAGAAGAAGGGAATACTCTTCAGCGAGAGAAGTGCCATTTTCTTGTTTAAAAACTGCCCGCAAAAGGATGTGAAGGATGTGAATGGCATGATGAGTGAAGACTTCGCACAAAATGCAGCAAAACTAAAACAAAAAAAAAGGGGGGGGTCACAAAACATCACAGTGCATGATGAACACCACAGGGAAATGGAAAGCAACAAATCTGAAACTAATCAAGGGAAATAGTTTTTCATAGAGTGCTCTAAGACAGCATGGAGGAGCTTAGGCCATCTACACCGCTGACGCCAGACACCCAGCAAACGTCACCGGAAACGAGGAATGCAAAAGCATCAGGCCTTGTAATAGCTGCAGGTTATGCGTTTCGGAAGCAACCTAAAGCGTAACACTTCAGCTTTTGAAACAACCTAACCCCGTGGAGTTAAAACGTGATAATCTTAACTGGGATACAGACACAGGGCTAATTCCGCGTTCTTCGGGCTTTTCTCCAGTCCTGGCCAGGTGCAGGCAGGATGCTGCACCAGCAGGACCCTCAGCCTGGTCCCTGCTGGCAGTTCCTCTGCTCTGGAGACGGTTTGCTGCCACCAGCTTCGCCCAGCAGTCTACTACCAGGTACAGAGACACCAGTCATGGGGAGCGGCACACTAAATGGGGCACACTCTACTCAACGGCGGTAGGCGATCCACCAAACATCTTGACCAATCTTCCAACAAGCAACTTGAGCCTTTTGTCCCAAACTCAACACCCAATGTCCATTGTATCTGCTTATTCTGGACTCAGGAGGGATGCGTTCAAGCCCCTGTAGTCTATCATTCCCTTGGTGCAAACCACAACAACTTCTGCCTCCGGGTTCACTCCCTATTTCAGACAGCAATGTGTAAGTGTTTTCAGAGCTGACTGTTCACCCAAAGCCCCTTTTCTCTCTTTAGTGCCATACCTCAAACTGAATACTGTGGCATCTTGGAGTAATTTCTCCCAGCCCACCCTTCCTGTGACTGCTGATCCACTGAATCAATGCCTCTCACACGCTTCACAAGGACTCTGAGGCTTCTTAGCCGACAACAACCCACCGTATCCGCTGCTCCTCAGGAGCAGGGTCCACGCTGGGGCACTGAAATTACTACGAGTTTCCTATTCTGGCATCAGATGAGCAAGTTACATCCAGTTCTGAACCTGGACAGTCTGAACAAATACCAGCCCACCTGAAGAAACTGTGAAGTTGATTCTTAAACGGTTTTGTTTAAAAATAATCTAGGACTAAATATCATGAATGCCTTGGCCACTTTGTGGATGGCAATATTAGACAGCTTTAAAAATGAGTATGACAATGGGCTAACAAGCGTTCTGTGCTCCCAGAGCGTGCTTTAGTAGATTTAAGCATGGAAGAAGTCAGTTAATGGTAATAAAAAACAAATCCCTGCAACGAAAAATAAAGAAACTACTCCCTGTTTGATCTTCCTAATAAATCAGCAAGACCACCTCAAACGCCTAGCTCCTGGGGTTAAACCAGGAGCCAAAAATCTCACAAAAGCAGCCCGACCTTTTGAGAAGAGGCGCAAGTGCACCTGACATACCCCACACGCTCACTCAACATCATTAACTCCATTTTCTACCGAGGACATTCACACAAGCCCAGTGTGTATCTGACCTCATCGCGATGAATAATACATTAATGCACTTTCAGCAAACACCAAGACAAGCAAAAGTACTTTCTGTTTTCATACCAAGGGATGATTACTACATTTTTACAACCGCTTATGATTGCCTGTCAAATAAGGGGTTTTGTAAAATATGACAGGGAAGATAAACCGGTACCAAAACTCCTTGAGCATCTCAC
Organism: Eurypyga helias; assembly: GCF_000690775.1. Classification (NCBI taxonomy): domain Eukaryota; kingdom Metazoa; phylum Chordata; class Aves; order Eurypygiformes; family Eurypygidae; genus Eurypyga; species Eurypyga helias. Next base: position 49,280 of record NW_010239151.1, on the reverse strand, counting down.
AGTATTTTCATTCAAAAGATTAGCTGCTATCAGAGATTTACTTATAGTTTTTAGCCTCCATCTTCACAATTTTAATTATGTACATGCATTTTATCGATACCCATACTGCAGTAAGGTTTGCAATTAAATGAACTAGAGATACACTGCAGGAGAGGAGGAAATACAATGCCTTTCGTGGATCAATTGCTGTTGCGTTCTCCTTCCTGACCTTCCGTAACAGATCTTGTCCATTACAACATCCGTTCAAGCCCAAAATGTGAAAGTCATCCTTTGCATCCAGTATGGCGACTTATTCCCTTTCAAAGAAAAATACTTCAACTTGCCTGGAATTTTGCCCCTCCTACTTAGTCTCTTTTGCAGAGCTGGAGTCATCTCCTCCTACACTGACACTGTTTACAGCTTTGTATTTAAAACAGTTGGCAAGTAAGTCATGATTCTTTTGCAAATTATTATCTCCAGACCCTATGAGCAAGCTGCAGGCTTTAAAAAAAAAAAAAAAAAAGAAACACAGCACTGTAAAAAAGAAACCCACTCCTTCTCAAAAATTGTGCATGATCTGTGATTAAACCGCATGGCTATTCTTTGTGGGGAATTTTTAATATACATATCTTTATTTTTTTAACACTGTAAGATCTGCTCTAGCACGGCTGGCCAACGAAATATTCCTTGAAAGCCTGACACAGCCTTCTCGGTCCACAATCACTCTAACAGCTTACCCAGCCGAGAAGGCTGGTGCACATCTATGCTGGAAAGCATGCTGTGGAGTCTGGCATACCTGCACCTAGCCATGCTGAGAAGCACGTGCGCGTGGCTCTCCTGGGCTGCAACCGTGGTCACAGGACACATTTTTAAGCAAGTGCTCAGCATTCACACGACTGCTTCATCACTATGCTGCAGGCATTCCGACACGTTCTGTGGTACGCGTTACACGGATGCCTATCAGACCACGGGGAAAGCTGAGTCTGGGGTCACTCAAAACTCGCTCCAGCATCAGTGTATTTGGGGCAAGTCAGGCACGCTGGTTTTAAAAGCTGTTTAGGCGATCACTGGCCAGGCCTCCAGTGCTCACGGTGATGAATAAAACCAGGTTCCCATAAGCACAACTCGATGCAGTAGCTTTAGCACAACGGCAGATAAGGTATCCAAGGCTGAAACCGAGCTGGCGTTTGTCCTAGATGCTCTTCTGAAGCAGCTGCTTTTAGCTTCTCCTTCACTTACTCGGACAGCCACGTTTGCACTTCAGCGCTGTGCCGACAGCATTCAGAGAGCAATTAACACCCAGCCAAGATGGTCCCAGAGCAGAAAATCGGGGACTAGGCAGCGAACAGAACTCGGTGGGCCAGCAGCATGCCTCCACATTGCATACGAGCTGTTCAGGAACAGTGCTGCATCTGCATCAAAGAACACATACCATAGCTGATCCTGAACAACAGAGCTGGTTTTGGACTTGGATTGTTTGAACAAGTTCCACCATTTAATCAGAACAAATTTTATCAAATCCTAGCTACAGTCAGGTCAGTCCTGTAGCTCCACAGTGCTCCAGTTACAGCTTACCTTGCTGTCTGATGTTAACAAGACACCCTCCTTTCTCTCAGAACAGCACCCTCAGTTTTACTGCTTTAACCCCTGCTCCAAGGACAGGCAGCTCCGTAATTCTGCTCCACTTGGTACGTTGTTCTTCCTTCACCGCCTGAAGCAGAGAGCTTTCTACCCCGTACTGTCACGTCTGTACCAGGGCAGCACAGACAGCCTGATGTGTACACGCACTGCTCCAAGATGCACTTTCCTACCTTATTTGCTAGTATCTTCATTGGAAGACAAGAGACGGCTGGAAAGCTGGTGCCTGAGGGACGCCAAATATGTTCCTTCTTACACAGAAGAAGGAATATAAAACTATCACCAGCAACTTGGATGCAGTCAAACCACAGGCAGTGTGTATTTTGGGGAAGCATAAAGATGGCTACCGCTCCCTTCTGTAGTTAAACAGTCCTGGCTCGCTCTGTAAGGAGCTCACTTAACTTTGGACTGGATCTCTGGGCCAGCCTTCCAGCTCACCTCACTTACAATCCAGTGTTTTCACTCTAAAACTTAAAACCTGGCACAGGGTAAAGGTGCCCTACTCTTGCTCTCCTCATCCAGATGACGAGCAAACAAGCAGCAAAAATGGAGTAGCATGAACGCACCCCCCATCAACTCTGCCAGTTCCATCTCAAACCTGTGTTGAAGAGATCCTTTCAGGACTCAATACACTGAAGTCTGAGGAGAGTGACCTGCAGGGAGAGGACCACCTGTGGGTCTGGCATTCATGCCCAGCTCCGGCAACCTGGGGCAAGGAACTCGGCACGAACGAGAACAGAGAATAGACATGTGCTGTTTGGGCAATCTGTTCTGAGCTGCAAGATGGAGAGTAACAGCAAAGCCTTGAAGTAATACACATTGTTTCACAGATTTCCTTGTCAAGAGATCTTGTGAGAGGCGTGAACATAACAAAATGTCATCATTTCTCTAAGCTGAATCCATACAAATCATTGCCCTCAGTTCTACATACAGGTTTCTAGAGCAAGCAGATGAAACACAACCTCATAGCCTACCGGAGCATCTTCTCCCACCATGCAAGCAATTCCGTTCCCTGTTTGCAGAGATGTGTGTTATATACTGATAAGAAAAGGTTCACAGATAGGTGACATGCGTGACAGAGGAACAGCAGAAGCAGGGTGCAGCGAAAGCAGAAAATCACAGAAGTTACAGTAGCTGCTTCAAGCATATTCTTTATTCCCCCATAAAATCGATACCATTGAAAAAGCAGTATTGACCTCTCAGTGCTGAAATATTAAAAATGTTATTTCAAACCATCTTTTAAAAAGCGTTCACCTTATTTTAGATGAACTTTAGCTTGTCAATTGGCAAGGCATTTTACTTTGTACATTCTTTTGTCCCTCAAACTACATTTCGTCACTCTGTGTACATATACACACAGGTATATGCACATATACATACAAATATATAAAAGCAGTGCATAAACAAACTTGTAAGGTTTCCTCATCCACACATCTCTCTCAGGTTTGTGGAGTTTGAGATTTATGCTGCTTGGCTTTGAAAGATGAACTCACCTTCGGCTTCTCTGCATGTTTGAGAGTCTTTGTCAAGTCCACGGCGTTCTCGGCTGATGATGCTCCCTGTATCCTGGCTCCATCTCCGGGCTCCAGGCCAGGAAGCAACGCTTGCGAACAGCTGCAGTGGGGCTCCTTCACCTTCTGACCAGAGATCAGGTAGGTCTTCAAACCTACAGGAGAAAAAGAAATGAACAGTCAGAACCACAGAAAGACAAAAAACTCCAGTCCTTTCGACTTCTCAGATACAAAATACAGTAACTATCAAAGCAGTATCAGAGCTTGGGAGTACCAAAAGGCAGTGGCTGGGAACAGCAAGATGCTCGGCGTGAAGTGGTGGCAATTGGGATTGCCCAACATCTGCTGTCCCAGATGCAAGAGACTAAGACAGCAACCGCCAGGACTGATGTGTACTTTATTCCATTTTCACTGATGTACTTCTGAACAATAGAGCTAAGACCTTATGTAGTCGCTTCCAAGTTGTAATTGGAGCTCAGACATTAACTCTTTACTTCTGGAAAGGATTTGCAGCCTGGTTTTCAGTGGTATCTGTGCTAATATTCTACTTCTGAAAAATCAGCATGTATTCCTCTTCTTGCACTCTCCATTTGTCAAGGAGATGTCGTGAAGATTGCTTAATGCTGGTAACACATTGAGAAAAGGAATGGCGTTTAAGTGCTCGAAATTCTGACGGGTTTTCATAGTTAGTACAGACTTCACATTTTTAAAGAACAAAATCAATCTCTCTCGCACGTACGCCCACACTCGCTCTCTGCAACTGTTGTATGAATTGAAGCATAATTGGAAAGCAGATCCAATATTAAAGGCCATGCTGGTAAATGCCATGTTGTATCAAGCTGAGCTGTATCAAAAACCTGTTCAAAAACATAAAAGATCTGAACTTCATTTAGTATATCACTTATTTTACTTCCTTGAAACTTCGCGTTATGATGTTCTAAGTTATTTCTAGGCACAAAGACTAAGAAGGAGCTATTAATCACACTGCTTTCTGAATTCAAATGAGTTAATTTTATCGCCGCTGTATGGGAAACCTCCCACTCAGCAAGGAAGGGCACGGACGTGCTCCAAAAAGCGTGGAGGTCATCAGCTCGCAGCACTGGAAAGCGCTCGTCATGTCATGGCACCAGGCTGTTGTCCCGGGTGATGCTGCAGCCGAGCGCTGGCTCCGGGGACGGCTGCTGGGTCTGTATTTGGGTCAGCTGGGCATCACCCCCTCCCGCCGGCGGACACTCGTCACCCAGCTGCAGCCAGCCACATGACTGGCCCAGCCACCAACTGCACTCGCCGCCGGCCGCAGGATGAAAGCTGGGAGTCGCGATGTCAAGTCGCAGCCCTTGGAAGGGGGCAGGATTCTGTGTGTTATCACAGGGTCACTCTTTCATACCCTTTTACAGACAGAAAAGCGTATTCTGCAAACCCTTTTCTGTCCATAACGTGTAACACAGACAGTACGTTGTCTAGTACCTTTCCGAGAGAACAAAGTTCGACACACTAAGAACTAAGTTAGCAAATTTGCAGCTTCTCTGTTCATTCCACTGGCGAGTTCAGCTCCTGAACACCTCTACAGCTGATGCAGGCATCTCTATCGACCATTTCACCCTCCGGCTGCAGAGCTGCTGGGAAAGCTGCGGCGTTCCCACAGCCTCTCCAAGCTCCGGGGGGCACTCGCCTGCCTATCTGCCATGTGACGCTAGAGCCAATCTTTATTTTTGTATCGCTTGCAGTGGTGCTTGGATTTTATTTGGCAGTGCCGCTTAATAAAATCCCGAGCTGCTGCTGGCTTCCAGATGCAGGGCAGTTGCTTTAAAACTTATATTGATGGGGGTTGTCATTTGAGGAATTCACCACAATCAGCTTACAATTATATGTTTATTGTGGTAAAATCAAGAGTATTAAGCTTACTACTCCTATTTTTAACAGCTACCTTAAGCAACAGGATTATTTCACCACTCCTATTATTCCTCTATTTTCTCCCCTAAACAAATGTATTTTCTTTGGGGTTTGGGTTTTTTTTTGCATTTTTTTCAAAGGCACTTTTTATGTCTTATGTGCTGCACCGCATAATTATTTCGTCAATCTGTTGCATACACGAAAATTATCTCCAGTTTGAGCTCCACGCCGAGGAAAAAGGGAAAAGGCTACGCTACGCCAGTAATCAAACATGGGTTTGGGAAAGCAGAACCCACCCTCGCCCCAACCTGGAACCGCAGTGTGCTGCAGGTCCTCAACCCCGCTCCACCCCTCGTCCTTCCCATCCATGACAAACCCACCAGCCCACAGCTGCTGCGTCCCACGGGGTTTGAAGTCGACTAAAATGGCTGGTTGTTGGCACCAAGAGCATGAAAAATAGTCTCTGTTACCTCCTCGTGCTCCCCAGCCGCCCCACGTCCGCTGACCAAGGAGCCTTACTCAAAACGGATCAGTTGAGATCCTGCAGAATCACAACAGACCTTCAGTGAGATGTCGGCAGGGCTACTCCTAGCACTGAATGCAAGGTCAGGGTCTCCAGAGAGCAATTATGGGAAAAAGGCTGGTTTGGGGAAGTTTTGGAAAATTAGGAGGTGTAAAACCTTTCATCTTTACAGAACATTACTAACACTGCCTACCTAACGCTTTGTTTGTTATTAAATCCTTCTTACGATAGGAAAATTCAGTTTGCTTTAGTATTCCTTGCAACACTTCACAAAGCTACTCCCACGTTCAGTCTGAAATATTTCAGCATTAAAAAAGGGGTTGTTAATTCAGTAGAACTCTATTGATGCAACGCATTAGCCGAGAACAGCGTTCCCCCTCCCTCCACATCTCCGGTGAATCAGTACAACCAACACCGTCATCTTCCACCCAAGTGGCGCCCGGAGCGACAAAGCACATCACCACGCAGCACCCTCCGATCAGCTCAGCAACACGCCGGTATGACACGAAGAAGCCACCGGCGGAGGAGCTGCTATTTGACGGGAAAGCCAGCAAACACGGCGCAGGTTTCGGTGCGCGCTGCTGCGGAACGACGTCCTCAAGACACGGCTGCGAAGGACGCGCGACGAGATGCTTGTACGGCCGTTTATAGAGGCAAAGCTCGTCCTTCCTTCCCCTCCCGCCATGCTCAGTCCCACCCCCGAAATTTATTCAAAATAAATGCTGAAAGCTAAGACAACCTCAAACTGCCTGATAACGGATCTGTACTCTGGCAGGCTTTACCCCGCAGCGCATTTCAGCCTTTTCCAGAGATGGCTCTGGGAAGCAAAGATGGGGAATTGGCTACAACAACCCATCGCCCCAACACATCAATTTAACATATATAGTATTTTCTGCCCTGGGGAAAGAACGTGTTACATCATCTATCTTCGCGAAACACAAGCCATTTCCTTCACTTGTCCTCCAGTTCTGAAGATCTGCACGTGTTAAAAAGAGGAACAGCTCCTGTGTGCAGAGCCAAAACACTCATTGCTTCAATTCAACCACTCTGAATATTGACACGGCAGGCTTTCTCAAGTGTATTTTTGACAACACACTTAACAGGCAGGATCTCCACAGAACTACAGTGGGTTTATTAGTCCTCCTACCGCTGAACTTCAGAAGCAGGAGGAAATTTCTGTACATGGCTCCTTTCTTCAATTAGCTTTTTGTTTTATCAGCGGCATTTCTCTGAACTTATAAAAGCACACAAAACCACCCCAAACACTAAAAGGTACTACTAACAATTAAAAAAAGAAAAATCAAATGCATGCACTCACATACAAATGATTTTCTGTATGCACAAAAATAAAAGTATAAATAAGGCTGTGTATAAACATCCTAGTCTTCAACCTGGTTTGGCTAGTGTGAGAAAACCCAGTCGAAATGGAAATGGGCAAATGGAAAGTTGCGTAAGGTGGGCTCAGGCAGGGGCAGGCAGAGGGACGGGGATCCTGCCCACGTGCTGCCTCCCTGCCTGCACCCTGCCTGCCCTGGATCGTACCGAAGGGTCAGGCTGGAGCAGCTCTGCCATCCCCCACTGTAGCTGTGTTTGCAGGTAACTGGTGGGAAGTCACTTGCTGGGACGGAACGGGTAAAGGGAGAGAAAAGATGCTTAAATTAAGTCATTAAATTCCTTTTCTTTGGCTCATTTATCCTTAGGACTCCAGGACAGAAGCCATTGTTGTGCCAGTCTAACCCGACCTGTGCGTAAGCAGAGGGCATCCCTTTGTGCATCTCCTAAAGACGGGCTGTCTTCTCCTACATGAGATCTCAACAGATGAGGGATTAACACAGAAGTTGGTAAGCAATTCCTTGGCAAACCAAGATTCAAGTTTCAATTTTTCATGTTTCATGTGTATGGAACTGAAACTTTTCTAGCCCTCCACTGATAGCAGACAGGAAAATTACCTTCTCTCTGACCAACTGAATGTGTCACGCTTCTCACGTCTCCATCTAATGAACTTCAACTGCTTCCGAAACCCTTTTCAGCACTGATTCCAAGAGACACCAAAAAGGTGACGACAACAGTTCAGTCATGGGCTTACTGATTCGTTTCATAAGGAAGTAATCCCACTCTCATTATATACTCCTGTTCCTCCCTCCGTGAATTGCTTCACCTTTTTAGTGGCAGTACGGGGAACCAGCGTTTAAATACCCGGCGACCTCCCTTTTCGAATAACCACTGCCCAGTGCACAGCCCTCTGTTCTGTACGATGAGTAACAGTCCTCGTAGTGATGTAATAAAATCCAAATTATATTAATTATACCCCTTTTACCAAACAGGTGTATATTAACAATTCTCCTTCACTATTTATCCTTGCATTATTTCGCTCAGCATCTACACAATTTAATCATTTAATCATATTTCTTTTGAAACAACTTAAGTACAAACTTACAAAACTAATTGAGCTCCGTTGTCACAACCCTCTATTTTTGCAGTATCTTACCTCACAAAATTAGACCTTGCACGAAGACTGTTTCATCATGTAAAAACTTGTGACTGTCACTCCCACATGAGAGCAAGAAGTGCTTTCCAGCTAGAAAGTCACTTTAATCACCAGCCGCAGCCTGCCGTGATGGTGCTAGCTGCTGCCTTTCAATAATTTAATTTCTCATTTTATAAAATTCTGCTACAAGTAACTATATTTTTTCCATAGGGTTTTTTTATTTTTCAATCTTCATTTCGCAGAAGTTCCTTGCACTTAAATAACTTCAGCAGGTTTTTTTTCTTGAAGTTCCTAATAATTTAACAATTAAAATGCTTGTGTATGCTGAAGAGAGGTGAGAAGCAAAAGCTGAGAGGAACACCCCTACCTACCAACAGCACCTGGTAAACAGAGACTGGGTGATCAAAGGGGTTGTGATATCCCTGCAAAACACCTCTTGGTCAACTGAACTGTGGTAGCTGGGAGTGGAAATCCTAGGCTCTAGTAGCTATTCTACATCACAGCTCCATGGAAGTCGCTCTGACTTCGCTGGTCAACTTTAGACCTTCAGAAATTTAGGCATGTAAGGACCTGTAGATTTATTTTTAATTTCAAGCAAGTGACCATGACATAATTAGATTGCCTGGAGAGAAAAATCTCAGTCCAGCATGTCAGCAACTGGGAAAAAATAACAACGATAATAAAAATTGAATCAAATTCTGCTTGACCCTCTGAGGCAGAACTCGTGGGACTGTGCAGCACCCAAGGCTGTGCGAAGGGGCCAAAGAGGCTCGACGTTTGCAGACGAGCAAACATCTCCTTGCCCGTGTTGAACAGCGGAGGGTGCAGAGCTTCCGTGGCAGAACCTGACAGGTTCCCCCCACGGCACCCAGCCCAGGATGCGGAGATATCAGCCTCATCTTTAACTGCAGGAGAGGCGGCTTTTCCAGCAAGCTTACAAGATGCTGCCGGAGTGGAAACGCTTCCCTGACCCCGGCTGCCAGCGGTGCCAAACAGGCTTTATCTGATTTCCTGGAGGAACCACCAGCACTTGTGTTTGCACAACACTAGACACGGCATCTAAAAAAGCGCTGTTCTCCCTCACCCCTCCGGGAAGATCCCAGAGAAAGGAAGGAGTACTTAACTTCATCTTTTGTCTTTATGTTTAATCTTTACCCCAGCTGCAAGGCGTGCAACAGCTCCCACCCCACACATCCACGCAGTGCTGCTTTTCTTGCTTCTGGCTACAAACTCACCGTTCCCTCACTTTTAATTTTTCCAGACCTTCACCTTTTTCACCACCTTCCCAGACAAACCAAACAGGATTTTCAGAGAGGAGCAAGACACGCTTCTGTACCCATACAGCAAACAAACAGCTACTTCATTCTGGTGGACAACTTCCCCAGCATCACTGAGAATTACCTCTCTTTCAGGCACAGCATCTCTCTTGCCGTCCTTACTCCAGGTACTGGGGAAGGCTCAAAAATCCTCACTTCTCCCCCAGCACACGGACCTGATCTCTCAGATCCCGGAGGAGAGGTCAGTGCTGCGAGGTCCAACGCTCGCAGAACTGAGCCCAGGCGGAGGTGTGCAGCATCGCACGGTCCCTCCCTCTTGTCAGCAGTGACCCGGCCCCTGCAGACTCCTTCACACACAAGGAAGGGAGATGTTGATGTTAATTCTTACAACCCCTACACAACTGCTTGCAAATTTCAACTGCCTCTGCGTGAGTTTGTGTGCACCTCTACGCACCGCAGCGGTTGGCTGAACATGTCAATACTACTAAATAAAACACAGAACCTCCCACATGATGATATCCATCCCTCTTGAAAAACAGTGGTGGTAGGGCCAGGGAAGTCAGACACAACGCATCCTACCGGCCTGGTAAATGGCTGTGTGGAATGACATTAAAAACAATTTCATGAGAGTTTGTTGGGTCTTTTTAAGCCTTAAAAATACTCCTAAGAATTGCCCTGCTGTAGTCCTGAACTTCAGCTTTTTATCTCCAGGTATTTCAGCAACACAGCTGGAAACCAAAAGCACATCACTGTCGTCTACATCGACAGGCGTTTTCCTGTCCCTCGCACTACAGGACTGTGCAGACAGTGGAAGACATTACAAAAAACAAGCCATTTTCTCCAACCTGCAAAGCTGCATTCCCCATGAAGCAAGTCCCACCCTTTAATCGTAGAAACCCACTTCCAGCTCAGTGCAAACACAGCACGTAGCCCGAAACGTTTGGATTCTAACAAGCCAGCCTACCTGGAAAAGCACTGTGAATGTATGGAGCAACATTTCCTGTGGCTAAAATTAGAAAGGGAATTTATGAGCCAGCTTGTTATCTTGGGTCTCTGGAAAGCAGAAACAATGATAATAAGAAACAGAACTTCACAGACCGAAGGCACAAAGGGAACTCCAAAAAACAAACCCCCAAATCTATCTTCATAATCTCCAAAACTGAACTGCAAAGAGGCAGAGAAACCAGAGGCATCTTCTGTATTATGGAAAACCACTGGTTTTCTTATGCGTCTTTTGTTTAGCAAAATGCTTACTTTTGATCAGCTCACAGACAACAGTGGGCTTGGAAAATGCTGATCAACAACAGATGTGTAATTTGGTATTGAACATCTGCCAGTTTGAAGCGGGGAACCCTCTACCCCAACCCACAGTCTACATTTATAGCTAAACTGCAGAAATAAAGTTGCAGGCTGTTGTTCCGTCCTTCTCACCTGTGTAAGAAAAAAGGAAAAAACTTGAACACCCCGGAGAGAAAGGCCTAGGCAAACCCAGCATGGCCAAGCAGCTCAAACACAAGGGTCTAGCACTGTTGGCTCAGGAACGTGTACTCTGTGACGGTGATTTGTGCCACTGACCACGGCTTGATAGCCAACAGCAGACGAGCCCATTCCCTGGAACGGCTCTCTGGGTTTTGAGCTCATTTTTCTGTCAATGCAGCTCACAGCTTGACACCTTAACAGGAAAGAAAAGTAGGTTTGATTCCAAAGGTAAGCCTGGGATTTTTCAGACTTGCTAGGGGAAATAGCATGCTCCACAGGAGAAGCTTGAGGTCCAGCAAATTTAGTAATATGCCATTGATAAAAGGTTATCTCTATCCTAAGAATTCCTCATAAAAGCTAACGATGTTCCTATATTTGAAGCAAAAAGAAGGCCTAATTCCAGATCTAGGATATTTGGGATTAACTGGTAAAGACACTGTCTGGCTTTTACTCACAGTGCTCACCCCTCCTGAGAACTCTGCTGCTGCCTTGGTCTCTGCAATACCTTTGTGTAAACAAATGCCACCGTGCAGTTACACACATTGAGAAGCATCTGCTAGTATCTTACCAGCATTATTTTCCACATTTATTGACTATCCCTTTGCCCTCTGTGTTAATTTTACAGCCGGGAAGGAACAAGCATGACGAGAGAAAATGAAATTTCTGAACAATACAGCTGCCAAAACAAGAGACAACCAAGCACACAGGGACAGGGCTCCTCAGGAGGTTCAAACTCCTTCAAAAATTGTAATATTCCTACCTCAGAACACCTTTTCTGAAAACACACCTAAAGAGCAATGAATTAGAAATGGAATCTAACTAGGACCGCAGGCTGTTTAGAAGCTCAGCGTTTGCTTGAGTGGCTGGGCTGCGACCGAGGTGCCAGCGCTGAAGAAACTGCAGAGGCAGAGGAACTTTGCAGCGGGATGAAAACCGCGCGTCTCAGCCCCAGTAAAGCCCCTCTAGCACTGCCCTGCACTTACCCACCGTAAATGAGGAGCTGTGGGATGGAGACACACAGCCTGCTGTGCATGGCTGCCGTGACGTAAGGCAGATGTACATACGTGTTAGATATACAACATGCCTGTTTCGGCATGCCAGGGACTCTGCTCTTCAAGAAAAATGCTAAGGTCACAGCCCTGTGAAGACTTTTGAAGACATTAGAGAGACAATCTCTTCCAATTTCTTGTTTAGGGTGCAAATGTGGGTCTGGGGTTTTTCTCTCCCCTTTACTAATTGACAAGGAAGTACCTCAAAGTTCAAAACCTGACGGCTACGGCAATAGCCAACCTTACCTTAAGAAGGTACAACCACCTTGCCTTTAAGAGCCCTCCGCTCTAGCAAGGGCAGGACCAGGTACCGAGACTCAGGAGTTCCTCCGTAACGCACCTGCATTACATCACTGCCAGGGGCCTGGCCACCATAAGGGGATGGAAGCCAGCAAGAGGGTGGAGGAAGCTGTTGGGGGTAGCTGCCCATATCGTCTCTTCTACACAAGCTTTTGGTCAGGCATCTGTCAACCTCTGCCTGGGGAACCTGCACACGTGGGAAGTTGTGACACTCCAGACTGCTCAGAGTGCAATGGATCCTTCAGGGATATGGAGCGTGTATTTCCAAAACTTCCTTTTATTTTATTATTGAATAAACAAAACACTGCTTCCTACTTAAAACCATGTTTTACTGGGGGAGGGAAACAGGGATCAGAAAACAGCACAGGGGCTATCTCCAGGGCAAGGACTTCAAACAATCTATCTGAACAGCAGCATTGTCCCAGAAAGCCAACCGTATCCTGGGTTGTATCCAGAGCAGGGTGGCCAGCAGGTTGAGGGAGGGGATTCTCCCGCTCTGCCCCGCTCTGGTGCCTCCAGCTCTGGAGCCCCCAACACAAAAAGGGTATTGACTGGTTGGAGCGAGTCCAGAGGAGGCTACAAAGATGCTCAGAGGGCTGGAGCCCCTCTGCTATGGGGACAGGCTTGGAGAGTTGGGGGTGTTCAGCCTGGAGAAGAGGAGGCTCCGGGGAGACCTTATTGCAGCTTTCCAGTGCCTGAAGGGGCTACAAGGAAGCTGGGGGGGACTTTTTACAAGGGCCTGTAGTGACAGGACAAGGGGTAACGGGTTTAAACTGAAAGTGGGGAGGTTTAGATTGGACATCAGAAGAAATTCTTCCTGGAGAGGGTGGGGAGGCACCGGGACAGGTTGCCCAGAGAAGCTGTGGATGCCCCATCCCTGGAAGTGTCCAAGGCCAGGCTGGATGAGGCTTGGAGCAACCTGGTCTAGTGGAAGGGGTCCCTGCCCATGGCAGGGGGGGGGACTGGATGGGCTTTAGGGTCCCTTCCAACCTAAACCATTGTATAATTGTAAAACAGATCTACGGAAAGATGAGGCTTTTTCAAGAAAAATTCCACTCCTCTAGATGGGACAATTTTACAAAGCCACAAGCATCCCAGAAACACTTCCTATGTATTAAGTTTTCTTCTGCCCACATGCTGGCTGGCATACCTTAGGATCTACGGAGGGCCGTAGCAGCCTCTGCAAAACACAGGCGGAATTTAATAAGCAGAAGATAGAAAGGCTCCGGGGGAAAGTTTTGTCAGCTCTAGGCTCTCGGGAATGGGAATTTATTTACTTTAAACTAAAAAAGCATGGCCAGACTGAAAGTGGTTAGAAGTTTATTAGAAATCCCACCCAGGAAAATTTCACTTGGGACTGGAAGCTGCCACCTATCTTCTTGATTGATACTTTAGAAACGATGAATAGCAAAGCGTGCAGGATGGACAAAGGGTTCCAATAAAAAACAATAGTCTGATGCAACTGGAGCCAGCTCCGGCCCTTGGTAACAGAGCGAGCTATTGTGGCTCCCCGTACTCACATTTTTTTAATAGAATCCAGACAAGAGCACGCACCAATTTAAACAAGACTTCAGAAGTCTATTTTGTTATACTGGTGCAACCTCTTTGTGTTGACACGACTACAATCAGGGAAATTCTTTCCCTCTTGCATAATGCAGGTAGTCTGGGTTTGACATGCTCAATCAGCATTTTATTTAAGCCAGGGCAATCCTACGGCTAATTATGCCCTTGCCTAGAGCCGTGCAACTGCACGGCTCTCCACAGACTCGCAGGCAAGCAAACCTGAGCTAAGAAGCAGATGCCAACCTGCTACGAGCTGGTGGGCTCTGCACGTGGAAGGCACACTTAGTGGTTGGTCACTGTTAAAAATTCACAGCCTGACATTTAAAAGGTAAAGTAAAAACCAGATGCCATACTGTCATCTGCAGTTTTCACGTTTTTTTTTTTTTCCAAGCAACTGATCAAATAGTATTGAAAACACACAGTGAGCATCCGCATTTTCACTTATGTCAGAATGAAAATGTATCATCTCAGGCATCTTTGTGACCACGTATACAAAAACTAACATGTTTCCAAATATCCATCACATACTAGCCAGAATGACCCTTCTCACTTAACCCTTCCTCAGTACTGGCTGTCGGAATGCACTCCCGGTCACCACTTCCTACTACAGAAAACGATAACTACATTAAAGCAATTATTTGAGAAGGTATTGCAGAGCTTTAGGAAACACACACTACTGGTTCTGCTATTGAACTTCACTACAAACTTTGCCCAGCCTTTCTCCAGACCTGTTTATTTATAAAGACAACCCCCGCCCTCTGTCAGTAACCCTACATACTTAACTGAAAAGTGAGACAGCAATACTCCCCAGACAAGGAGGATGTTTGTGAAACTTCACAAAACTACCTTCACTGACATCACCTTGAATAACACTTCATTAACTTGATTAGCTTAAGGCATACTCTGAAAAAGATATGTCCTTAAGGGATACGCAAATTTATTTCTTTTGATTGTATCACAGACAACTCCTGCATTAAAAATAAGAGGACATGAATTTTTTTATTACGCCTCTCTATCAGTTTTCAAGTAAAGAAAAATATCATCATTTTTTCATCTGTCATCAGAGCCTACCAGCACAGTTTGAAGAATTCATGTTTGCATCAAGTGCTCATTAAATACATTTTATTACTGTTATGTCAGCTAAAAATTATCTTTCCCCCACCCAATTAAACCAGAAAGAAGAGCTACAGAGCGAGCAAACACGGCTTCTACAGAGCCTGCAAAAACGTTGCTCATCACACGGCAGACGGACTGGAGCAGAGCCAGCATATTTCAACACCATGGCAATCCAGCAATCCCACTACCAGGACCGTTGGCTGTGGGAACTGCGCGAGCATCAAGGTATTTATTCAAATGGGCTACAAGAAACCAGATAAATGGAAATGATGTTGCACTACCGAGTTCTGTCATTTCACAATTCCCCCACCTCGTGCCTTGCGCAATACAAACGAGCAGTTGTCATTCAAGGTAGGTTGTTATGAATAACTTACGCATCACTTGTTTACATGTGGTTGACGGTTTTAAATAGTTACTAATTCAGTATGGAAAAATAGAACTAAATGCAAATCAAGCTGCTGCAGGAGGCCCTTCGGAATAACAATATAGAGCAGTGTCGTAAACACGGGTACGGTGGTGAAGGAGAAACCCCTAAGTGCAGCCACCACGTAAGTATGCAGCACTACACAGGTGTACTTTGAATTCAATCGGCAAACATCAACCACAGAGCATCCGCAGTGTTTCTAGCACGAGAGAGATTAACTGGAGAGCCACTGCTGAGAACAGCTACTGAGCGTGCCTCCCCCAAGCAGAGTATCACCTCTTCAGACAGTTAATTTCCCTGACTTAAGTAAAAAATGTAAACAAACAATCACTCCCCCAAACACAAAGTATTTCAGAGTCGCAAAACAAAGTTAAAAAGGAAGTATTTCCAGAACTATGTTTATTCACAAAGTCAAAACGTTTCTGAAATTCCTTCCATTTCCTCCGCGTGCAACGTTCAGGCAAGGTCCAGTCCCGACACAACACAGTAACCGTCCCCTTTCTCTTCACACAGCAGCTGCAGTTTCGGACTCCAGGTCGGATCCCCAACACGGATCCCTATGACCCGGGACTCGGCACTAAGCCCACCATGGAGACTGAGCATGTGTTGCGACGCATGGAGCAGATCCTCAAGGTCAGGACGGCTCCTGCGACAACTGGCTGCGAGACAGCACCCACCACCCGCACAAAGGGTGCCGTGCTCTTGGCTAGTTACACTGCTGGGTAAGACACAGCCAGCCCCTCCCTACCAGAAGAGTCTTATCCAACAGCTGATTCAACTTGCAGTTGGTTTTAGCCTGTTGATCCTTACACTGTGAATTTATGGAGTTGTTACTAGGGGTCTGGGAATGAAAACCAAGGAAAACGAGCCAAAGCACCCATACTCATAGAAGTATGTCCCTTCTGGGACATCATCTACTGCCCTTTGACACTACATGACTGCCCAATGGAGTATGCTGCATCTCTTATTACTAGAGACCAACATGATGGGCAAAAAGGGTGATGCCCACTTCCCAACTACAGGGACAGAACACAAACTTTCTGTCGCATCAGTAGCTGTTGAGGCTCTTCATCCCATCACTTGAAGCTCCCAGCATACAGGAACCAAACACCTGGGTCAGGAGACATTAGAGCAAACAGATATCCCGTGCCAAGACTTAAACCATGCCATCTCCAGTCCTGTGCATTCACTTCAAATGCTGCATCACCATCCAGTTCAGCAACTTGTACTTCACCAACTAATATAACATGATAGGTTAATCACAACTTGGATGAAACATGCCCATGAAATATAGAATATATGTAATGAATTCTTGCATGTATCCAAATGGTAAACTGCCTGATGAAATGAACATTGAGATTTGTCACCTATTATGCAACAGATTTGCTTGATCATCATTATGTCATGTCACTAAATCTACCTAGTGTGAATGACATTAAATAACAGAGTTAAATAAAACCTTCTCCAAATGCAGGTCCGTTGACAGGTTCCTTTCCTTGTTACCATGTTTGAAATGAGTTCATCCTCAAAGAGCAACAAGTCTCTGACCGCTGCTGATACCCAAACCGAGTTTTAAGACTGAAGGAGACACTAACACCACCAGCTGACAAGCAAGCAGAAGGCTTTCAAGTGACAAAAACCAGACACGGGTAAAAATCAGCATTTCTGTTCTTTCATGGTTTGAATATTCCATAAATCATCTATTATTGCTCTCCACATTTGGACCAAACCTGGCAGCCTGTTTCATACCAAAGCAAGCCTCCAACAACCAGCTTCTCTGTCAGCTCCTGTCCTGTATTCGATTTCTTCATCCTTTGCAAAAACATTCTCAGACTTCGTGCTAATAACTCGCTGATTACATTTCAAACTTCCCTCTGGCGAAAAGTTATTACTGGGGAGTACAGGAATGTGTCTGGAATGCAGAAATAACCGGGGTGAAAATCAGTGGGTTCTGAGCTGGTATAAATAGATAATTCACTACAGAAACTCATCTCCTCTCAAAAAGCCAAAACCACAGGACAGCGGCCCATATCTCCTCCAGTTAATCTACTTGTGAACTGATTAAACCAGTCTCCTCGCTCTTGGGAAGAGGCATCTCCTATCTACACAAAATACAATATAAATAATGCTTCTATCATCCTTGCACGCTAGATAGCTAACCACCCTGAGTAATCTGTTGATAAACCGCTGTAAGTGACCGTGATTTCAGGATATGCCCCAAATACTTCACATTTTGGAAAGAAATGGGGAAAAAGTTCTTCTTAGAGAAGCTTTCTTTATGGTAAAATGATACCAGGTAACAGATTTACTGACAGAAAGTTTCTACTAGCTGGACTAAATTAAGTTTTCCTAGTCCTTTACTCTGCGAAGGGCGTTACAGCACACAGCAAGAAAGCAGCCCTGCAAGGGACCTGTAGGAATAGGTTCAGGTATCTATGGAAATTAAAGGATCGATGCCCCCCAGCTCGATTTCTGAGGCTTCGGGCTGGTATTGTGCTGTACCTGCATAACTTAAATCCCTCCTCATTTAGACGTGGAGTTATCAGAAGTCTCTTAATCACTTTGGAGTAAGGTGTAAAGGACACTGGGAAAAGTAAAGGTCTCCAGAAGAAGATTCTTGTGAAAACTATTTAATTGCAGCCACACCTGTAGAAAACTGCTTAAAAACACGCACTTAATATCTAAAAATCAAGTGGAAGCACAGAAATTAAAAGAAATACCCCTTCCCTACCAAACCCTACAAAATGGGCTTTTGGCTATACTTAGCAAACTAGAAAGAAATCCAACAAAGGCTAAATATTCCCCCGACGCCCGTATCTGCTTCTGTGCTGCTGTTGCCATCTGCCCCCAGACCTCCGTTAAAATTGTAAGGGGCACCTCTCTGGTCTTCCATCTTTGTACTTGTACCAAATCTCTTGCCTAATGAAATCTTTCATGATGTATCTGAAGGTCCAAGCATTCAAAAACAAATTCCTCAATGAAGAATGAAGTATTTTGCAGGATTACTCTTTCTTTCTTTCCCCGAGGTTAGGGATCAAGATTTCTGAGAAACATGATGAATCACAGTGGTTTTAGCTTACTCATCTTAAAAATTGTTGGGTTTGGTTGTGTTTTTTTTGACAGATAACAAGCAATTCTTCTTCAGAAAGATGTAAGAAACACTGTGAGCTGGTCTGAATGAGAAGAACACGCTTATTGTTACCCTCACTCTTGTGTATATTATTTTCTGTAAAGTGATCATTTTGTAACCAACAGCTGACACTTTCTCGTATCCCCCTGAGAAAACCAAGCAAAATTACCTCTTTCTGGTTTAGAAGCAATGGTGTACCTAGAGTATAGCAAGGTGGCTGCAAAACTCAGAGATGCATAGGAAGTTTCAAAACAGAAAAATCAACACTTAAAATAGCCCTTCAATTTGCAATGCCTTCCTTTAAGGAAACTGAAATTAAACAACCAACGTAATTAAATTAAAAGACACTGATATCACTGAATGGTTTTACACAGAGTGCATGGCTTACAGGTGAGTTCACGGGTTATTCCGTACCTACAGTCCCTGACACTAACATCAGAACCTCAATCACACAAGTCTATGTCTCAGTATTCACATCATTTTTGTGTACAGTGAGATCGATCCCTACTCTTTATGGGCATTTTGCCCTCCTCCTGGGTGGACTTTTGATTGCACTACACTCTCTTCCTTGCCTTTGCCCACTCCCCTTTCTTATCCAGCAACGGAAAATAACAGAAGAATTTTATGTCAAAATAGAGTGTACCCTCCCAAACTATTAAATCTGAAAAGGTTCATTAACAAACTTGTTTAATAAAAGTTTACTTAGTAAAACCAGTTAAAACTTAACAAATACATTGTGAAAATAATTTTTAATATAAAGATGCATCAGTGCTGTGGGGATCATGTAGAAGTGAGTGTTTTCGCTCTTAGAAAGCATCATCATAGGCTATCTTAGAAACAACAGGAAAATCAGGATTATAAATATAATATATATGAGCACGCACATATATATTGCTAATACAGCAGTCTTCCACTGGAGCTTATAGACTGATCACTTCTGCAGGGAATCATAGAATTGCAGAGTGGATTGGATTGGAAGAGACCTTAAACACCATCCAGTTCCAACCCCCCTGCCATGGGCAGGGAAACCTTCCACTAGACCAGGTTGCTCCAAGCCTCATCCAGCCTGGCCTTGGACACTTCCAGGGATGGGGCATCCACAGCTTCTCTGGGCAACCTGTCCCAGTGCCTCCCCACCCTCTCCAGGAAGAATTTCTTCCTGATATCTAATCTAACCCTCCCCACTTTCAATTTGTCCCCGTTTCCCCTTGTCCTGTCACTCCTGCCCTTATAAAATGTCCCCCCCAGCTTTCTCATAGTGCCTCCAGGCACTGGAAGGTGCCATAAGGTCTCACTGGAGCCTTCACTGCTTCAGGTTGAACAACCCCAACTCTCTCAGCCTGGGAAAAACCGTAATCGAAAGTCGTACCAAAATTGGCAAGTCAAAATTAATTGCATTATGCAGCTAATAATTGTCGACGCTCTCCCAGCGCACAGCTGCAGCTCCCTGAAGAAGAGAAAAAGGCCCAACAGGTTATACGCACAGCCAGCAGTTTCTGTTCCACTTGAGACACTTCCCTAGGCTGGAAACCTCCATTCACATCTCGTAGGAAAATGAAACTTCAACGTGAACAGCATTATCCTCCTGCAGAGCACAAAATCCAACCTAAAACATTTTGCTCTAAAACCATAATTCGAGGCCCTTTTTTCCAATTAGCTGCCTAGTCCAAAAAAGGACATTTTAATTTCTCATTGATCCAGGCCACTGGAATTTCATGTAAGAGTTCACTTGGGAAAATGGAACAGGAGCGTATAAACTTAAAACTGCAAAAGGAAATACTTTCCTAATAAGTTACTGGAGGGCTCCACTGAGTCACAGCATCTACCGAAGGTATTACACAACAGCTGGGTGTCCTGTTTGGGGAATACAAAGAATATATAGAATAAGGAAATCACATAGTTTTTCTTAAAAAAGAATTTCTCCTATGAAGCATTTACTATTTTTTATTTCTTTTCTTAATTAATGGAGCTGCCACAATCTTAAGGAGCAAGGTCTGGTTTTAAAAGGAGGTGTGCTTTTCATCTTTTATGTCAGAAGCATAAAAGCTGTTTACTTTAGAGGAAAACTGGTTATTTTAAGTCGGCTTTCCCATTAGCACCGAAGCACAAGCAAAGCATTTGTCTTTTCAGCTGGAGCGGCACGGTGCATACATCCGAGGTGGCTGCACGTTCTCTCCGGACACACCAGCAAGCACGAGGGAAAACACCCAAATGTGTAGCTGTGCTCAGCAAAGCCTGATTCTGGCCTTTTGGTGCGAAGCCAGCGTTGCTTTTAGATTGCCCCTTTATCTACTGGAGGGTACAGCGAGTTCAGGAAAAGATCTGCCAACTCCAACGGGGAACTGTTGGGATGACTATCACAACAGCTACTCTTTGTTCGATAACAAGGTGATTTCAGGAGTTCAGCTGAGGGGCCCATAACATCAGAAACCAGGTAAGAGCTCACTGAAAAACCCAGTGTTTCAAGCAGACGCAGACCACCTAACTGCTCTCAAAAGCAAATAAATAAGAATGCTGGGTACTGAGGTAGGGCTAAGCCCATTTTGCCTGATGCACTGAAGATGCTGACCTGGGAAGCGAGGAGCCTGCAGTACAGAACCTGCCCTGGGAAACCAACCCTGCCACTATCCTTCAGTTTATATGCGCTTTTCTGGGAAAACAAACTTGGAGACAACATCGTCTTCTAGTCCAACACAGAGTCTGCTGACCTCCCCAAAGGCTGTGCATCGCCTTTATTCTCTGTGACAGAACGCTAAGGAGAGCGGCTCCCAGAGGGAGACCTCGCGCTGCCGCAGCTCTGGCAGGCGCCTCCTCGGGCTCTCCACGGGTGTACGCAGGCGAGGAACACGCGTTCACGCTGCACTTGTAGCCATGCCTCCAGAGGAACCCCTGTGCTGCGCTCTTCCAAAAATGAAAACACAAGATGCTCCCTTCCCTCCCTCTGCTTTTGCTCGTAACCAGATGGATCTGCACGTCTTTATCCCCTCTGTTTCTCTCATTCTAATGGGGGAGACTCATTCTTGTAATTACATTTTTCCTGTAAAAAGGGGGGATAAACACATGGATTTGGGTTAAACTGAGCGCAGAGCAGAACTTCCAAGTCTCGCACTGGGCTCAGGAGACAACACAAGGCAGGTGCCACGAGCACGGGGTCAGAATGGGGCTCCAAGCCTGGCAGCCTGAGGGGAACGTCTGGCCAGCCCTGTTCCCGGGGAGACAGCACTGAACCACCGACAGCTTAGACAGGCATCAGGACATGCTTCACAACCAAGAGCGGCACAAATGGCCTCTGAGGGTCACTTATCAAGTGGTGTATGTTGTCTTCTCTAGATTCCTTCTGCCCACTCCTCTGCTGCCAGCAGTACTACAAAGCCAGCTTCCTGACAGGAATTAAACATCTCGGATTGGCTGCAGCAAACAGGTATGAAAGTTGCCTGAACGGGCTCAACCCACCCCTCCACTGCAGAGAAGAGCCACCAACTGCATCGAGCGCAAGAGTTTGGTGATCAAGTTCTCCAGCTGCACTCTGGAACCTCTCCTACCTGAGGAACGAAGATGCAGCAAAAGATACACCAAGGAAGAGTCCAAGTCCTCCCAAGACAGCTAAAATCCACCCTACAACCTGCAGGAAGGGGGCAGGAGACTGATTTTTCCTCTCTCATCCTCTTATGCTGTGCTTGCCTCCACACAGACGAGTGGCGCTGGTTACAGAGAAGGGAGTCATCCCTGCTCATAACTGCCTGGCTGTGAAAGCACGGTTGGTACTTCCTCCTTCCCATGCTGCTGTGCTTCAGAGACGGTCTGCTTACATGATGCTGAAGGCGTGAAACACTGCTGATCTCACAGACGGAGTTACCTGTACTCTAGCGCCGGTACACAGGTTCGGTCTGCCTCTCTGCAAAGAGCAGAAGCTCCTCCGCTTGCAGATCGCATTTAGAGTAAGAAAACAACTCTACGGTACCGCTGACACCAAACTGGGGAGGACGGGAGGACACGACGATCAGGAGGTTGAAACACGTGACATGCGAGAGCAGAAGCTCCTCCGCTTGCAGATCGCATTTAGAGTAAGAAAACAACTCTACGGTACCGCTGACACCAAACTGGGGAGGACGGGACACGACGATTAGGAGGTTGAAACACATGACATGCGAGGATAGAGCTGGGTTGCAGCAGCTTTGAGAGGAGAAGACTGCAGCGAGACAGGGCCAGGCTCTCCCAGAGGTGCACAGCGATACAAGGACAAGTCACAGCTGGGGAGGTTCACGACAACCAGCTCTAACTAAACCTCTGTCGAGCTCGAGTTTAGACAAGCACTTTCAGAGGTCCCTCAACAACCTACGTAATCCTGTGGTGCCAAATGGCTGCCACACAGAAAACTATAGGAAAAATTCTGTTTGTCTCAAGGATCTACCACGTGCCTGTTCAGCTTAGGTCTTCGCTGATCCAGCAGAAGAATACATAGTACGGAGGAAGTTTTAATCGTATTTGATTTAAAAATTCCTCTTCATGCCCTCATCTTCATAAAGAAAGGTTACACTCCATTTCAGGTAAATCTGAATTCATCATGAATTTGTCCCACTGATAAAAACCATGGGCAAGCACCACGCAGTAACCATCACCACCGTTCAGAACAGCAGCCTATAGACAGACGTACCTGCATCTTACCTGAACCTCTGGGTGCTGCAAGAAGCATTATGAGCCTGCATATTAATAAAAATTTATATACAAATCTTTTTCAGTTGGGATTTCAGCATGTTTCCTACATTTTTATTGCTATTTCTTCAGAAACAACACTGTTTAATCACAGACTGGTTTGGGTTGGAAGGGACCTTAAAGACCACCCAGTCCCACCTCCTGCCATGGGCAGGGACACCTTCCAGTAGACCAGGTTGCTCCAAGCCTCATCCAGCCTGGCCCTGAAAACAGCCAGAAGCCTGGCCTTGAATACATTTGATTAACATCAAATATATTAGAAATTACCACTCTCTGACTGAGGAATTTCCACCATAACCTCACATGGCCTTGGAAAATGCTGACCACACCTACTGAAATTGTATTTATGCACCAAAACCTTCATAAAACAGCTTCAGTGAGATGCCTGTATAGGACAAGACCTTCTGAATCACTGATATGCAGCGATAAACCAAATTTCAAGTCCTGGTGTTGAAAGAAGAAAAGAGTCAAGAGATGAACGGGTTCACCTGACTCAAAGCATGAAGGTTACAGCTGAGAAGTACCAACTTTGAATGCCAAAGTCGCTATTTTTATCACTCCCTCTCATTCAAATTTAAAGGAGGACAGCACTACTGTTAGGTGCTAGTGGTGCTGAAACGCAACGGGGATCAATAGGTTTTTTTCAGGAAGAAAGCACGCAGAAAGGAGATGAGCAGTTTCAAGTCTCCTTCTCCTCAGCCAGCAGCAGCTTCAACCACATCCTGGATACTCAAACCCCAAATTATCTCCAACACCTTACTTCTGCCAAATACACTAATTTTTCTCTCATCATCTCTACAAGTCCCCAGCTCTCACATTCTCGACAGCTCTTCCAATACGAGATAACTTGATGAATAAAAAATATGTGGCATATTGAATTAAAAAAAGAGTCTGGGAACAGCTCTAACAGCTCTGAATCTGCAGTGCAGATTTTATTACTCTCTTGCACAGCGAGGCAGAGCGTACTGGCAGCAGCCGCCTACTTTCCAGTTCAGAAGAACACGAAGCTCTTATCAAGCACCACACGACATATTTCCAGGATGAAGGAGTGTCCAGACCACAACTTAATGAAACATGATTCTGATTCTCACTCGTCATGCGTACCTCCACAACCTTCCGGCTAAGGCCATACAGCACAGCAGTACTCGTTTAGAAAATAATTGAGTTCTTGTGTTTAAATTGGTTCCTTTTAGAAACTTGCAAAGTTCTTGCGCGTTGGTGGAAATAAACCCACAATTTTTAAAACACATACGGGGAATGAGAAAACTGCAAACAGTGAAGTCATGTTAAAGCCTTCATGGCGAAATCATTTTGAATTCAAATTTAATTGGAATATAGCAGCCTAGGAAATCATGGTTCTAAACCACAAACGAGGGAATGTTTGGTAAGCCCAAGCAAAAAATCCCCTGGCCTCTCTAGCAGCACAGTTCAAGCCTGAAGCTTTACATCTATTTATAGACCTCGGGCACATATCACTACAATAGCTGATTGTGCTTTGCAGCTGTTTTGTATATCTAGAAGGGCAGGAAAGAACAGACTGCACTTTGATCTTTCCCTTTTTTGGAGTATTAAAACAACAAGAAAAAAATGGCATTAGAAAGAACTCAGTATTTTTGAATTGTAAGGGTGCATGTTTCAAAAGCCACAGCTTACACTAAACATGTAGGACTAAGAGCTAACATCTTCCATTGTTTACCAGTATTACAAATAAGGGCTGCAGAAAATATTTATTCTAGAAGTATGCAAACTATTTCACCTATCATGAAAACATATGCCAAATCCAATTATAGGAGTCTTTATTCCCCAAAGCATCTGTTGTTAAGTGACACACACATAAAATTAAGATTCAACCTGAATGTAACTGCATCATAAATTAGCACTTAGCATTTCTTGGGCAATAAAAGACAGTAAGCATTTGCTCAAGAGATCATTGTGGGATAAAAATTAACTACATCCAACCTGTAAAACCTGTGGGCATTAATGGTTTCTAAATTACACAAATGTGTTGGAGCTAACACTCCAGACAGAAATATGTATTAATCACGAAGGCAAATCAGCGATTCCCACCTTACAAAGGGTGCTGGCCCTTCCTGAGCTCTGTGTTAGGGAAGGATCTATTGTCCCTGCTTACTTTGTTAGTATGTGTGTCACTCTAGCATTCAAACTGCTGTCCGGTGTCAGTACTACGGTGAGAAAAATCTCATTTTTTAGCAATAGAAAGGAAATAAGCATGAAGTGAGCACCTTCAGAGACCTGACTGTACCACATCTACATGCCCTGACGAACGTTTCCAATCCAATGCTGATAGCATCTACAGATTGCAGTAGAATGTACAATGGGATATAAACGTACAGCTGACAATTACTATCGCGATGAGTTTGAATAGCTCACTTCCAACCAACCACATGGACTAAGTACACAAATACGTTCAAAACATACCAAATGAACAGTCTCTACAGACTTTTACTTCAGAACCATGTTTCATTAAGACTTCTTTTAATCACTTCTACAAGTGATTAAAAAAGCACCACTAGAAAAAAAAAAGAAAGTAAAAAGCTCGTGGTGTGTCCCACAGTATGACAACCAGGGCTTACGGCCTAGGCCGTGTGCCTGGAGATCTTCCCGCTGTGCAGCCGGCCGCAGGGCAACCTTTCTCTGCCCGGCTTCCCAAACGTCGATTCAGGTATGTCGGAGAGCACCAATAAACACATTACTGAGTGAGCGAGATGGAAAAGTAGCGGTAGGCTGCACAAAACGCAGCAGATCAAATGAAGACGAGAACAAATCTGTCAGAGGAAAGCTGGCGAGATGAGACCGCTGTTAAGTGTTACACAGCCTCAGTTATCTGCACCGCAGATCAGCACAGCGCATCGCGTGATTATGAACAAAGCTCGTAGACTTTCAAATACACAAGATAAGACACAAGATAGTGCTTTTCAAAACCTCATTTTAAATGAAATAGTTAAGTATATTCACAGATTCTGAACACAGATTTATTTCTGCTGTGGCCTATTACTCTGTTGCATCTATCTTGCTTATTTAAACCAGAGTTCACAGGAATAGAGATTTGTTTGGGTTTTGGGTTTTTTTACAGCATTTAAGAGAATGTTCTTTATTTTAATGAGCATTATTATATAATTATATATTACATTAGAAACTAATATATAAAATCATAATTTACAAAATAAATTATTTATATTAGGGCAAGAATAAAAATAAATATTACTACCTCACCCTGATGACAGGTATGGGAGAGGTACAGCAAGTATTCATTGCTAGAGATATAACCATCTTTTATTGTACACACTTGAACAACCAGTAAATAAAATAAAAGAGACTTCTTTCTTGACTAAAAAAAGCTTTTACAAACCATTTGATTTTTCACCAAGTAAGGATTACTGATGTAATTCCGTCACCAAACAGCACAACTATGAACATCACTTGGTGACATGTTTGTGTTGTTCCTAATGCTGTGAGAACCAGAGGATTTAGGAAAAGGAAGCAGTTGACCTTAATCCCCTTGCTGGACCAGAACCACCTTTGCAATGAACACGAGGGGAGCCAGGTAGAAGAGGAGTTGACTGGCTGCTGTCCCTGCGCCGCTGTGCAAAACTAACTGTGCACGCAGCTACTTGGAACAGTGACCCAAATTTCCACGCTGCCACGAAGACTGCAGGTGGGCCAGGAGGAGAACAAGACAATATGAGCTACCACCTAAAGATGCTGCTACCAGAGGAAGTAATGCAATACAGGCGGAGAGCTCGTGGCCCTGGGAAAGGAGTCTCCAAACCACAACTTCAAAATATGACTC
The DNA here is from genome assembly GCF_000690775.1 of Eurypyga helias. NCBI lineage: Eukaryota > Metazoa > Chordata > Aves > Eurypygiformes > Eurypygidae > Eurypyga > Eurypyga helias. Next base: position 22,386 of record NW_010239151.1, on the reverse strand, counting down.
GGTATTAAAGAGAGAATAAACACAGGAGAGCATGAGCTGACAAGGACAGCGGCAGCGTCTGAGGAGACTGTGATAAGCAACATTTATAATGGTGCATACCACTGACAAATTTATTAATGTAGTCCAAGCAAGCTAAGTTTCAGAAAGGTCAGAAAATACTCTGAAAGGCTCCAGTGTATTCATGTCCCGTGCTGCAACCCAAGGCTGAATTTCTGCATTTAAAATTCAATATTTTAAGAGCTGGAAAAGCTGAAATTTAGAAAGATCTCTCACACTATGCCCTTTTACAAAACTTCTAGTAAAATCACGTTTCACATACAAAATATAAAATTTCCAAAGTGGATTTAGAATATATCACTATTAATTATCACTGGAATTCCAGATGAATACTATCCATTGCCATAACAACTCTTTTCAATAGAGGAACACCTCCCTATAATATTATTTCTAAAGTAAAACATGTTAAACATTAAGTTCAAATGTCAGGCTGGCTCAGCCTGAGCTAGACTTCAGCTGTAAGCAGCGTACAGCTGTTGTGCAATGTCAGAGCACGCTAAAGGCTTCCATCTCCCTGGTTTCGTGCCCACGTGGAAGCCTGCCAGTCTTGATGACACAGATAGGATACAGCAAAGCTTGTATAATTACTGCTAAACACAAGAACTGTGCTAAAACAACACTTATGATCTTCCTTAAATCTGCAAGAATAGGAAATCCAGAGGAGAGTCCCTCAGCCGAAGCCACGGGATAAGGTACCCCAAGACACAAGGTAGGATAAACACCCTGTTCTTGCAGAACACGGGTGCTGATGAGCAAGTTCCAAGGAGAGGGAGAAAAACCCAACTCCACTTGCCTGGTGAGATGTCCGAGATGAGACAAGTTAATTAGCAGTATGTGTAAGGGGCAACACAAGCAACTCCCCCTCACCCAATCAGCTTCCCCAGGGAATGCCACACACCCCAGCAGCCAGGCAATCACCCCGGACTTCGACCTGACTCAACACTGGCATTCAGTGAAGGCAGTTCCCACCGCCTTACCATCTTCCTTGTACGTGGATCAGAGAGCTCCAAACCCAGCCTAGAGTATGGATAAACCTCTGGGAACAATAAACTTCACAGCCCATCAACACGTGTTTGCCGACAAGGGGATCAGACCCCCTCAGTGACAGGCGCGTAAGGGATCTGAGGCACCACAGTTGTCAAAGACGTACTTGTCACCAGCTCGAGATACGCTTCCCAAAATCCACACACAACTTGCAGAAAACACTGCCATTTCAACAAGCAACGGTGCATTCTAACAGAGCCCTAGAAATATTCTTACAACTGAAACATCACGCACAGTAACCGCTACTTACGCTTCACTGTGGCAGCCTTAGATATCGACTTTTCCATACACTTGGTTTACATTATATGCCAACAAAGGACGTTCTTGCATCCTTCAGAGAGCTTATAGCAAGTTTAAATTCTCTCAGCAATAAGGGAAAAGCGTTACTGTAGAATAATTCAAATTAAATGATGACAGAAAATCGTTACTAATTTTTATCCAAAGCTGAATTTAATGCCAAAAATGCATGATTTTTGCAAATAGTTTGTTCACTATCCATCCCTCCTGATAAAATAAGTTTGGGGTTTTTTTTAAAAAAAAAAACTAAACCAAACTGTTTTGAACTTTAAACCTCTATCTAGGCTTCACATGGCTACACGGGGACCATTTGTCACTCAGCAGCATTCTGTTATCCTTATTCCCCTGCCCTCCGGGCTCTGAAAAGCCAAGGGCTCTAGTGAGGAGTAAGGAAATGTTTATACTTTCAATCTGCACATCACAAGGCTGTACCAGCAGCGTTACTGGACATTTTTCCCAGAAAGCAAACAGGCTGGGCAGCTGTATTTTGACAAGAAATGTTGTTTCCTTTTATGGCCCACGGAGTCGGTGGCTGTGGTCTGTGCGGGGGGGACGGCAAGCACCCTCTGCTTCATCCCCTGGCGCCGATATCCCTGGGCTAGCCATTCCTGATTCTTCCCTTCCTTGTACTTATGTTCAAGCACAAAGGAGATGCTCCAGGTAGGATACAGTGGTATTTCCTTTCTGCTTTGCTCTACTGTAAATCCCAGAAATGCAGAGTTAGAAGAATCTACTTGGACTGAAAAAGGTTTATGGGCACTCCCTAGCCCAGCACGATGGGCTTCTTTCCTGCGACGGAACCAACGAGGGGCTCGGCAACTCTGCCACTCACGCCTTTCAACTTCCACATTATTAAAACAAGCTAAAAGAGGTTTTGAAGAAAGAATGCCCTGGAGATTCACTGCCAGCTCATCAACACTGAGACCGCACAATGTTCCAGATCACGGCCCATATAATATTAAAAGGATGACTATGACCCTTTCCGATGAAGTTTTTGGCCGTTTCTTCAGGAATCCTGTCCTGAAGGGCACGTTAACTGGACAACTGCAAGGAAGAAACCAAGAGACTGGAGGGAGTGGGAAACCCCTGCAGTGGATCTGCGGCAGACTGATGTGGAATGCCTGGCCATAAGATCAGCTGCGCAAGTTTCCAACCATCCTACTCCAGCTCCCTACTCCCATTACCTCATTTACTCCCTCAGCTTCAGCTTTTCACTCCTTCAGATGTACCAAACTCTGAACCAACCCTTTTTTATGGCTTCGGTCTCAGGGTGGAAAGCTGGAAGGAAGGACTGGAAGGAAGGGAAGGGGCACAGGGAAAAGTAAGAAGCTGGAGGTGGGGAAGGAAAACATTTCTGAGATTTTATTAAAGTAGGTAAAACAAATGTTCCTAATGGCAATTGGGAAGCCAATGCGATTCAGCAATCCTAATCTACACAGAAGGGGAAAGGCAAAAAACCCACGCAGCCACGTGAACGCTGCCTGCATCACGTTAAAACCAGCAAAGCCTCATAACCTCCCCTAATTAAAAACCCTGCACTTGCTTCTGCCCCTTTCCTAAAACAAAGCAAAAGCTGCAGATTTTGTACGAAGGCAAACTCCAAGCAGCACTTCACTACAAACCCTGCGCTAGCGGAGAAGAACCAGCCTCTTAAAGGTACACATTTTCCCTTGTGTTTCCTTAATTGAATTTGTGGAAAACTCACACTAATGAGAGGAGAGGGGGAGAGCTGGCTAAGAAGGGGAGAAAAAAACGAGTGCCAGTGAGCAGCAGCAACTAAAGGACAGAGCCCGAGGAGCATTAACGCCAAGCATGGACCTTAATTTGTAGGGATGTAGATCTTCTGGTTGGTTATTTGCACAAGCTCACGGACACGGGAACGTGAAAACCGCAGAACGCTGAAGGAAAACACCTAACCTTAGGGACACGGCCCCACTGTGACTTCAAATGCAAGGTATGGGCTGGTAAGTTCAAGACTTGTGCAAGTTCACTCTTACATCAGACTTGAACAAAACCAAATAAAAGGCTCAAGCTTCAAACTCAATGAGAAAACAAATTCTTGAGGAAGGTGGACATAAACACACTCTGGCAGCCTTTCCCTATTAAACATGGCCCTGCGCAATTTAACAAGAAAATTACAGATATAAAAATGAATAAAATAGATGCAAAGGATCCTTTAGGTAAGAGCCCTGGTATAAATTAATATAAACAATAAAATCCCCTAAAACTTCCCAAGAACCTTAAAAATATAGTACTTCAAGGCAACAATTTCCTGCTCATGGAAATAAACAGAATTGATTTAAGCAAAAAAAAAAACCCAAACCAAACACAAAACACCCTAACCAAAACACCATACAAACCCAAACTGGGCAGGAGGGGAAGACAGTCTCAAGTTTTAGGTACCTAAAAACAGCCCTTGAAGTGATCCTCCCCTAAGGATATTTTAATCTTAGTCACATGTTTTTTTCTAAGGTATTTTTATTTAGTCTCCCTGTAGATAACTGCCAGGAGAGAACTGTTAACATGATACTAAATTATTTGATGTCTCCCCTCATAGCTGAAAGAAGCGTTAAGTGCGAACTATTACTAATGAAGGCAGTAGGCTCACCAACCTTGGAGAATGTTCTCTCACACACAGGTACTGTTTCCATCACTTGCCCTTTGTCTCAATCAAATAAATCAAGTTTATTTTCTTAATCTTTGATATGGGTACTTTGATACTTACCTGTTTTTCTTAATCTTTGATATGGGTACTTTGATACTTACCTGTTTTTCTTAATCTTTGATATGAGTACTTTGATACTTGCCTGCTTATCAATAAGCAAGCCTGTACAACTGTACTAGTAGGTAAGAAAACAATAGGAAGAGAAAATATTTGAGAATGTTTCACGACACATGTGCTCTTGTTTACACAAAGCCGAAGAGGAAATGGATCTTTTACTATTCATAGCTCATACTTTCACTCAAATCACCTCTTTTTTTCCACTTTTATCTTACTGTTTGTGATATAAATTGGAAAACACACAGAAAGAACAGCTTACACAACCACCTTTCCACCCAGTCATGTCTGCTTTGGTTTTGCAAGTTTAGACAGCATGAGTGAAGTTGCCAGTTAAGCAGACCTGGAAACGTTACGGCAAGGCTCGCAGATGAGAGCGGAATAAATCTCAACAATAAATACATTTGTAATCAGCAAAACTTATCATACAAGTGTACCCACAATAAAAACACCTTCAGACCAGGGAATCACCGGCACTGCAAACCGTGGCCTGGCTACCTGAAGTGGATTTGGCTGGCCAAGGCAAACACAGATAAGCAGAGAAAGAGAAGACATAACAGCCAGATTGGCTCAGGCAGGCACAGGCAGCGCTGACCTGGGCTGTCACATCTACCTGCCAGGGTCATGCGCCGTCCCCGCAGCACAGGCACCACCTCACAAAAGCTAGGGTGTAAACAGAAGTCCAGCTTCTATCCTGGCTTTGTATATAGCTGCAGCATCCAAAGGCTTTCACATTAAAAGCAAAACAAACCCCCAAAACATTAGTTTGTGGTATTTTTTTTCAGAACTAACAGAATCAATGCCTTTATTTATACACCTACACCTGTGCACATAATGATAAAAATGAATACTGCTGCATGTTGAATTCCTCCCTATGGGAAGAACTCTGGGAAGGAGCAGCAGTGACCGATTGTTAAAAAAAGAAAAGAATACAAAGGGAATGCTGGGTTTATGAAGCACCTGGCTTCGGGGCTGTCACTGGGAGGCAGGGCAAGTGTCCAGTTAGCTGTTCAACACCACGCGTTCATCCAGACGTGGGTACCACGGTACCAACACACACCCGGCTCGCCGTCTTGCAGCCTGCGTCCGCGTGCAGCCCTGGGCTCCTCTGGGAACACCCGGCTGGGCTAGGCTACCGAGACCGCCGGGGACTAAGCTTTGAGAAACAAAAGGCATAGCTTTAGCATGACATTATTACTCTGTGCAGCTTTTGATGACAGCAAAGATCATCCCTATCCACTTCAAGCGGAGCAATTCTCTTTCATTCTGTGGCCAGGACAAGTCAGTTCACGACACGAAAAATCCCAAACCAACAATCTCTCCCCCCTCAGTAAATGAGCAACGGTTCTATGCCAAATTATTCAAAAAGAGGATTAAAATTCTTTTAATGCCATCTTGCTGAAATACTGCATCTTTCTTTACAGCGGCATGGCTAAGCTGTTACAGCAGCAATCCATCATTATTCACAGCTTTCTGATCCCTTCTAGAAGGTGTAAGCTACCTTCACAGGAGTAACAAATGAGAAGGCTCGACAGACTGCTGAGCAGTGCAGGGCCTCACCTGCCCCAAGGCCAGACATCCAAAACCATCCGCGCAGACAGGTCCTTTCCTTCTCCTCAAGCTGCTGCTCTTGCCCCCCAAAACACCCAGTGCTTTTGCAGCAGCTGAAGTACAGGGCTTCTTGCTCTGTCACCCAACGGCCACCACTTCCCAGTTTTTCTAAATCCCATGGGTAACCTAATTACCTAATGGGTAATTAAAAATACAAAGTAAATTCAGGAATAATGATTTTCTCTTAACAGCTTTCACCCCACTGAAATAGTTTGCTGCTATAATACCTATGGGGTTTAACTTTAGTTGCCAGAGAACAAAGGAGACAAACACCAAAAATTTATCTAAATAGGCCACGTTATTTTTGAGAAAAGCTCCCATGGTGCTACGGGACCTTGGGAACGTGCAGCAAAATATGTGAGAGATTGCTGGGAAGTCAGTTTTGCTCTTCAGTTCTATACTAATAGAAACCACACTAATCCCAGCACCTGTAAATCCTGCCTTTCCTATTCCACAGCACATTTCACATCGGCAAACAGCATTGGAATCACTATTACAACTTCCACCAAAGTCCACCCCTACCTCCAGTTGTTTATGCTTCTGATTATTTGCAAACAAACGTTATAGAACATTAAAGTAAATAAAAAGGGGGAATTAAACTCCAGCATTACCATATGATCAGCTACATTAAATTGTAAATAAAAGCTTGGAGTCATTTTTAATAGGGGAGGGAAACTGCTAAGTTTGTTTATAAAGGACTCTGGTTCTCTTCCAAGTTCCACGTTCCAGCCTGAAAATAACTTCATAAAACAGCTGTCAGGTTTTTTCTGAGGGGAGGGAGAGTGATCTACGAGCAAATACGATCTTTCTTTAGAAGGACACAAGTTATCAAGGGTAGCAGCTTGTGCTTCACCAAGAAAATTCAATTCCCATCCAGCCCCTAAAAGCTGCAGTCAAGACTGTGAAGGAGCACCCAAACAGAAAAGCCAACCTCCTCCACGGAGAGACCCCAGTGTCTGAGCTCACAGAACAGAGAAGCACCATCACCCCCGTGCTCAGAAAACCATGGGAACTGATCATTTCCCACTGGACCCAAAACTCAGCCATTAACCTTCCTTTCACTGCAGGTTCTCTTAAAACATTTTTTTTCCCCAACTAGCCTCTTAGTTAAGTAGAATTTTTTTTAAACTACAATATATTTTAAAATCAAACAATTAAAGCTCCAAATCTCATAACAGTATATTCTAGAGTGAAATAGGAGGGAACTCAACAACCTACTGATTGTCCTATATAAACATTCGCATTGGCATTTACCTTTGAGACTTCCACGTATTATTACACGCTCGGTCTCTGCTGTTTTGTACGAGGTGCACCGGTAGTTCAAAAACTCCCGTTTCTCCCCGCACAGGGAAACATTCACATCAGCAGTATTCACATAAACAACCAGGGTAAGTAGTATCTGTATTCAAAATAGCCAAATATTAGCTGGATACTTCTAATGAATCAATCACTTCTTCCACATGTGGGACAAGCAGAGGCTCCTCCATGATTTAAAGGTCTTGGAATTTACGCCGGGGAGAGCTGCTTACAAATGAAGAACATAGCAGCATCTTGGATATTACTGCTGCTGCCACAGTATGTTCCTTCCATTTCCAACATCCAAAAAGCTAAATTCCATTTCAGGAAACAGCATGAATCGCCCCAAACGCCGGGCAGCATCAGAAAACTTTAGGCCATTAAAGAATCACTTCCTTCCTCCCAAATAAACGTCACTTAAAAATCCTCTCTCTTCTAGAGCTACCGTAACACTGCAGTAAGAAAGATAAATCATTCTGTCTTGAATTAAAGGGGAAAAAAAAACCTACTGGAAAACACAGTTCATGACAACTTCTCCTCTCTAAATCTCAACGCACAACACTGAGCTCCAACCAGGGGCACAGGAACTGAATACCAAAGAAAAAGATGCGGGTGAGCAACGGGGAAATCATCGCTATGAGACTGTGCCCCCCATGCACAGGAGAGCAGAGCAAACACCGGACTGCAGGATGAGAATTTGCCGAGGTGCTAACGTGGGATTTTTTTTATACAAATACTGCACCATACTGCACCTACCCATCTCGGTGAAGAGATTTCAAACACTGCTGTGCTGGCCTGCACTTCTTCATCCTGGTTTTGAAACAACGATGCCTGGCAGCTCCACAGTCCCTCTCTCTCTTCTCATCCCAACGTCCAAATACAGATTTACCTTTGTAAGAGCTTTTTATTTCACAAATTATTGATACTGCCATACTAAAAAGGGAAAGAACAAGTTCTGCCCTGTACATCCCCTTACTTCAACACGGGAGAAAAATCCTATAGGTAGAAACTGGGGGACTACGATGGGATATGAGAAAATATTCCCATCTTGGCACAAAACGAGTATTTGCAGCCAGTGCCCAAGACAGAATTATCAAGCAATGCACCCCGTGTCCCATGGAACAATAATACCAATTTAACTAGTCACTCTTTAGTCTATTTGACTCAGCTACGGCAGCAAGCACCTGGATTTCTGGACAAAGCTCAAATACAGCATTTTGGGAATCGCCATCAACAAAGCATTAGCGCAGCTTCTAATCAATAAGCGAGCTCATTACCCAACCTCAGCACATACCAGCACGTCGCGTCACTCATTCTCCTACAACTGGATTTTAGAAGTGAACTCATGTAGGGATGCTAGGGATTTAAAAATGGTTTTAGGAGTCACACAGTAGAATGTACAGTAGAAATCTCAGTTACAGCAAGCCAACGCTTCATCGTCAGATTTTCAGGATGTGTTTGGTAAGCTTCACATAAAAAAAGCCTTACATCAGCAATAGTTAAACTTCACAGAAAAGGAAAGTGAAGTAAACTATTCCAGGAGCTTTATTAGAGCAAGCAGAAACACCCCAAAACACAAACACCAAGACACCTGACAACAGCTGTAACTGGAGTTTGATTTGACTTACCTCCTCTGGCAGGTTATTGAATGGGCACAGCAAAAAATAATATATTTAGCCAGTCAAAGGTCTAGACAACATTTTTTCAGGAGTGGGTTACACAGCTACAGATGAGGAGTTCACTCATTAAGAAACTAAAGACAGGGATTCTAGACAGAGGTTTCAAACCAAGCACTTGGCTCACTCTTACCACACCGTCCGTGTAACATACATTTCATCCACAGTAGTTATTGAAATACCCAGTGGTCTTTCCAGTTTGTGTACTGTGCCTACATGGTAGATTTTTATCCCCTGACAAGGGAAAGGAAGGAGTAAATACGAGAGAGTGAAATTTCATCCTCCCTTTGTTATGGTTCAACTATATATTAGTATAAAAATATCCAAACGGATATAAATCAAGACAGTTATTTTAAGCTTTCCTGAAATAAAGGCATTCAGAAGGGAGTTTTCCCCAATTTACACAACATGGCGAAGTCACATCACGAAAAAAACTAACTACGCTCAAAAAATGAAAACCCCTTGAGGCTCTAACAGAGCCACTACCAACTGGAGCGTAGGGATGGGATCCTTGCTAGGTTCGCTAGATTATGGCCCAACACTGAATTCAAGCTGCCATCCCCTTCCTTCCTCGCTTCCGTAACGCACAGCCCTTCTGCCGCGTGGAGCGGGACAGCCCATCTGGAACAACTTCTGGGCTCCCGGCCGTGTGAGAGTGCACCTCGCCGGTCTGCGCACCACCGGCCCCGCACCAGCTGAACAGCCCAGGTACTGCTTCTCGTCTGAGAAGTGCCTCCTTCTATAAATAAAGATCAAACACTTTCCATCACCACCTCGTGTCGGCTACACTTCACTGGCTAATTTTCCGTAGGATTGTCTGCTAGCAGTCATTGCTGCAGAGCTGTCGTTTTACATATGGACTGAAAGGGCAATAAAACCTCTTATAAGTACTCCCAGCCATCCTCCTCCTCATCCCAAATTCTGTGTTTACAGCTTTAACTCTTGTGTTGGGTTCATTTTATACTGAATCACCTCAAAGCAGCAGCAAGGACTTTCAGAACACCGTTTTATGTGCTGCGTTTTACTTTGTGCAAGTCATTTGCTACATCTGAGGTTGTCTTATTTAGATAAAGCAGAGACACACCCCATGGACATTAACCTGAATTGAGTATTATGTATTTTCCCCCCAGACCGCTGTGTTACCATAACGTCCCGATTTAACACACACCATCCAGTTACTTCCACAAAGAGGTAATTCTGCTAATAAAAGCAACCGGCTCTTCCTTGCAATGAAACAATGAGAACCCTAAAGGTGTAAACAGAGAGTGCTGTTTGAGACAGGAGGATTTAGTGTTTAAAAAGCTGCACCACACACTGGATGGGGCATGGTCCAACTCCTGCGCTTACTAAGCGGCGCAAGAATTAGCAAATCCTTTACTCCAAACAGGTTGGACAAGTAACGCACTGTCAGCACAACCTAACGCCGCAAAGCCTTCTCCGTTACAGCAGCACAACAGCCCACGCCAATCTCTGACTGTATTGGCCGCACGCTTGTCTACGGCTGCGCTTAGGTTCATACAAGTCAAATCATAATTTAGGTCCCAAAATACAGCTGTAATGCAGTTTATTTAAGTGTTTAGCAAAAACGCTACTTCAAAGACACGCGGGGAGGTGCGGAAGCCCAGTAGGCAAACATCCGAACTTGGGGGAAAAAAAAAATCTTCATCTAAATTTTAAGACAATTTCCAACTTTGTCACCTCCTGAAATCTTGGAGAGAATCAAATGCTGAACAGATGTACTACATTTTAAATATAGCCACATCACGGACGCGTTTTTTTTGTAACGCTTAGAAAACACTGTGCCTGATCAAGAACGTCTCCCGTGTGATCTGATTCACTCTCAGCACCCGCTTACGGACACAAAATCACTACCAGCCCCTGAGCAGCAAACAGCCATCGCCAAATGTCTCCGAGCAGAGGTAAGCAACAAAGCACAACGGTCGGCCCAGTGCTCCATAAGGGCTCAGAAACCACCACCTTCTTCTCGATAGCCTTGGCCAGCACATTTTGAAAACCCAGCATCCTTTACCTCCTTTTTTTCCATCCCTTCCATCAGACAAAGCAAGAGGCCGCGGGCTCGGTTACGGCGAGCGCGCCGTTCGTGTTCCAGCATCCCTCCACTGCAACAGCAAGCACCGTCCTTCTCCAGAGCCGGTCCTCCCCACGCAGCGCGGCGCTACTGAAGCCACCATGGCCACAAGCACGCTCGGGAAACCTCTCCTACACGTGGCTCCCACCTTCCATTACCAACAGGCAGGTTTTGTGTCGCTCCCAACTAAATTCAAGTAGCTAAGCCGAGCTTTTATTAAAAAATGCCGCCCATTTGATGACCATCTAGTCACTTGTGCTACAAGGATTAAGCCCTTTCCAAGCTGATCAAACACAATTCAAGCATCTGATTATTCAGAATTAATGACAAAGAAAGAAAGACAAAGAAATGAAAGACAACTGGGCGTATTTTCACATAAGAAACATCCTAAGGATGCACCTATTTACTGAAATGCTCTATTTACACGCATGTATAAAAAACAACTAACAGCAGCTTTATGTAACTAAGAGTTTTGAGCTTATTTGTGGAAAACTATCATCAAATACCAAATTTAAGTATCCAACAAAGGTAAGAAATCGTGACTTCAGTGAGCCTTTTGTTTACTTTTGTATCCACAGCAATTCCAGCAGCAGCAACGTTTCATAACCTAAGACGTGTATGCTATTTTAACATCCTCAGCAGAAAAACTCAGCTACTGATCATTATGGATTCCAGAACCTGGGGAGAGGCGTGGGGCGTGTGTTTCTCTTAAATGGTTTATTGGGATTATGAAACAACTATAATACATTTTCTCAGCCTCACGTGGTATTTTTACGAATGCTCTCTGCTTCCAGATGATGCCACATTGCCAAGCAGCAAGTAAAACATGAAATATTATTCATAGTGTCTCATTAGTAACTTGTATGTAGATAGGAGATAGAATCTCTTTCATAACCTGTGTCTTAGTCGCGGGGTCAGTCCCAAATTGGGAGCCAGACAGAGCAAAACAAGTAAAATCCTCTTGCTTTCCTACCTATTGTTAGCCAACCAGAACCTAGTTTTAAAAAGTGGAAATAGATGGGAAGGGTTACAAAAGTCTTGGATCAAAGCCTGATTATCTGCTGGTGTAATTTCACCGTGGGCGTGTGCGACACTGCAACGTCTCCATCTTTCTTCCGGAGGCCTGTGGCCATTTCTCCTCCCGGCGCAGCCCAAACGCAGACCTCCTCGAAACACGGACAGATCTTACTAAGCACCACGCTGTCTAAACAAAGGAAATTTGGAGCCAATGTTGTACCTGGTCTCTTTGCAAATAACGCCCTTGCAGGAACATTTCCTCGTGACATCCTGTCTTTAACACCGGCTCTGTCAAGCCCTGAGCATTTCCAGAAGATTTATCTGTTGTGTTTTTGTCCAAGTCGGTCAGAGGTTAAAGACACTTAGTACCTTACAGCACGGACTTCACATGTCCACTGAACAAGAGTTAAAGAACACAGGAATTTGATTCCAAGAACTACGCAAACAGCTACGCAAAAACTTACCAGGGAGGCCTTTTGAAAATAGCATACCTAACGGAATATCCTGTAAAGAAAAAAAAATTAACTTCTACTCTGAATATTAGGCATGTGCATCAAACGTCAAAGCTGCACATTTAAAAAAATAACAAGATTCCATTTCTGACTCAAATATCCGTGTTTACTAATGTAAAGAATTAAGCATCCAGTACCAGCAGCAGCAGTTTTCCTACGTTTCCTGTAGGCTCAATCAATATTTAACAGCATGTTTGATTTCAATTACAGACTTTTGCTTATTGCACAGTTAAGCACAGTCAACCAAACCTCCACTATTTTGCCTCTTAAAGCATACGAATAATTGTTACTATTGTTATTGATTATCGATTAGCTTTGCTTTCCACTTTCTCCTCCTCCCACTCTTTTCAGGAGGGAAAAAAGGATTTTTTTTTCTGTTAAGGCCTACAGATTAACAAGACTGGAAGGAAACCAAGCTGGATTTGGATGCTTTTCAGCTCTCCTTCCGTGCAGCCCCTCTCCTCCCCTTGCAATAGGAGGATCTCTGGTTTAAGGAAGCACATGGCCAGCAGAACCTTCCAGCCCACCGTGACATCCAGACAGGTAAATTTGGGTTAACTTCAGCTGAGGGGGAAAAAAAAGGATGAAAAAGGAAAGCAAATTGCTCTTTAGCTAGTTGATACACAAGATGTTACATACACAGCAAAAGACATTTTCCTTTGTTTGCATGTTTCCACGTATGTTAAGCAGCAGACAAAGGCCCATTAAGTAATGCTTTTACGACAATAATGTTGACTTCTAAATTTATCAGGTCAAGCTGAAGACAACAGCTTTGAAAGTGCAACAAGAGGAACAGTAAGTGCTGTCAGTGAAATAAGGACTTGCGATATAATCATTAGTTGTATGGTTTGCTAAGAATTCCCACGTTAGTTACTGTAGCAAATACAAACCCAGAAAGTTTTCAGGCAATGGGAAGAGGCTGAAGAATTGTATCTAGAACGTTTTGTTCCTTCAAAAAGTAGTTTCAGAGCCCTGAAAAATAGCTACCCCTAAAGCCATATCTCTAGTAGGCACATTGCTCTAAGTTAAAACATTTGGGAGGGGAAAAAAACAAGAGCAAATACTCATTTGCTGAAAACGATTTGGCTTGGAAGGGCAGTACAGATTTCTGGGACAGTCCAATACTTACAAACGCCTACCAAGGAAAGCCTGACCAGCCAAATCTGTCCTAGTGCCTAGGACAGCACCAGTGCCCCAACACGACGTTCGAGTGAAGACAAAGCCATAACCCTATGGTACCATCTCCAATCTGTATTTCTCTTCCAACTCCCATTTTCACAAATTAGTACTTAGGATGAAGCAAACACCTTCAAAACCTGCACGGCTTTGTTTTACATCGAGTTCCAACGATCTCCTACCAGGCTGTGAAACAGCCATCACCATAAGGCAAACTTATGTAACAGAACCTGTTAAAATGTGTTAATGAGCCTCTATTGACTAGCTGGCTTCTCTGCAATAGCAACTCCCACTGGAAGTTAAAAATTTGAAGGCTAGGAATTTTTTTTTTTCTTTCTTTCTTTTCAAAGGACAGAAATGAGATTGAAAATCGTCTAAAAATAGCAGTGAATTTTCAAGTGTCAGCTGTAACGGAAAGAGGAATGGCTGTCTCTCCTTACAGAGCCAGGATGGATGGGGCGAGCTTGTGCTTCAGGATCAAGACAGAGAGTTAGTTTACACACTAGCTAGATGGCAAAAATCATTTTAATTTACTCATTTTAGTAATATTCCAGGACAATCTACAGCAACTTGAAATCCAAGGAAACCGTACTTTGTTTTACAATGGTGAATGCAAATTCTTACATACTTTGCCTGCCAGAAGGAAAAGTGAAGTACATATTGTGAACTGACTGCAACAGAGTTTTAAACAACCCATTCAAATCACGCATCCTCCTCGTGACAGAAATGAGTGCAAATTATGTGCCTGTGACTTTGTTTTGTCTTTTCCATCAATCTCTTTCCCCTAAAAGCCACAGTGTCGAGCCTTGTCTCTAAAGCAGTTCTCTTGCATTTACGCAGTCCCTCGCCTACCTCAGGAGTTTTACTGATGTAAGGAAGAAGAGCGCTCAGATGTGTTATTTGTAGGGTACCTCTTTACGTTGCAGCACCTATATTTTGGTAGCCAAAGAGAGAAACACGAACAAAAGACTCTACAGACAATGATCATCGAATGCAGCAGAAGCCATGGCGTCCCTCCGATGTTACAGGACCAGGATGCTCATCTTGCCCATGTTCTAGAATAAAGCTCCACTCCTGCCACGCTCACTTCAATTCTTGCAGGATGTAAATATCTTCTGGTCTATTGAAATGGTTACTTCACTCTACAGCGCTTATATAGGACTAAAACGGGCAGAGCTGCAACACTTCACCGCCAGACTGTCAGTACTGCCTTGATTTAACTGTTAATTAGTGTCAGGGCGCGCGATGAATTGCAACTGAAGCCTACACTGTTAAACAAAGTACGTGGTTAGAGTCAGCCTCCACCCTGTACAAAGTGGAGGATCTCACACAGACACTAACTATGCTTATAAAATTATGTTCCACTGTATGCAGTCAAATTAGCCCTTAAGTATGTTATCAAAATTCAAAGCCTCAAAAGCCAGCATCCCAGTTTCCCTTAAATAACAAAAAAATGCTTAAGTGCGAATATTTTTCAGTTGAGATATTTTTCTACTTGGTCTTGCAGAAATAAAACCAAGAGCAACTCAAGAAACCTTCCTCAAAATTTGGAGAAATTGTGACCTTCCTACAGAGGTCACAAAACCTACCTGGCAGCAAAGCTGAGCAGGACCGATGCACAAATACACCGGTTTACTTTCAGAAAAAGCTACGTCATCGCACCACGTAAAACATAATAATCATTAGGGTTTCCTATAAAGTTCTTTGATTATAGCTACGAAATACACCTTCACCACGTGAAGACTTGACAAGAACCAAGTTGAGCAGTTATATTCACTATTTACCTCTTTTTCCTTTTGCTATTATATGGTAAAATTACAGATCACATCAAAATGTTAAATCAATGTAGAATTTACTTCTTCCTGGCAATATGCCCTCATGCAAATTACCTCTAATTATAATTCTTTATCTGTCACTGAATACTTTTCATTTTTTAAACAGAGGAGTGAAGTCAATCTGTGTATAATATTTTATTTTCAGTCTCACACTTGAAAATAAGATCATGAACCACTATGTCAATCACAACAGTTAATAGGTCAGATTATGTAAAATTGATAAGCTGACTAGTCACTAAAAATTTTCTCTCAGTCAGCACGCAGATTTTTGTTTTGTGGGAAAGCAGAAATACATGCACATGCTTAATTCATTATCACTTTAAAAAAGATTCACGTTTGTTCTATCATTGCCTGACCGTCCGATTAGTATCCGAACACATGAAATCCAGAATTACAGTGTCACTCACAAACGAGTTCAAATACGAAAAGTCAGTATCTTTTGATGTACACTTATTGAAGATGATGAAACTAGAGGTTGAACGGGAAGACCTGCACAGCAGTTGGCAAGATGCAAGATAAGCACCCTAAGCTCTGCACTCACCCCAAAACACTCGCTGCTTAGAGACTGAGGCTGCTCTTAGCCGAGCCACAGAGGAAAGCTGAATCCATGCAGAGGTCTCTGCAGAGCTGTCCTGCTGGCACAAGCACAAGCCTTCTAGATTTACACTAAGCCCAGCAGCCTGGGCTCAAAAAGCCAAGGAAAACTTTCATCTTGTCTTTCATCTACCTATGCACTGCCAGAAGCACGTCTGTGCACAGGTCTGGTGAAGGACGGGGCAGGCAGGGAAGACTTCACTGCCGTCAGGGCGTAATCATGGTCGGCCGCAGAGGGAAGGAAGGGAACTAAAATTCAATGACTTCTCTCTTCATAACCTTATCTGAGACTTTTGTCTTTCAGGAACACCCGCACTCTGTTCCCTGTAACCCAAACCTGAAGAAGCAGCGGAGTATCAAGTCACCAGGCAGGACTGGATCCCACGGTCTGCCAAGGGAAAAGCATCCCATCGGTCGCAGGGTGCCGCCACGAGAAGAGCCAGGCTATTTAGGGAGAAATAATAGCGCCAAACTGCATTAAAAGGTTTCAACATCAAGAAAATCTGTGAGTCTCTAACTGAGCTGCTGTATTAAAAGGAAGTTTTAAAGTAACACAGATAAAAGAAAGGGGGAGAACAGTGAAAGACAATGCCGTAAGCGTCAGGTCTTTGATATGCTTTATCAGGAACCAGTTGCCACAGGTGACCTGGTGGATTTTCAGGCAGTAAGCACCGTGGAAGCTGACCTTCCCTCTAAAGCCATCGACGACGCGCTTCGGTTATCCAGGTGATACACTGCACCAGACCCCTTACCTTTCTTCCGTGCTGAAGCAAACGACAAAGAGAGAAAAGCGTGTCTGTACCTTCAAGGGCTGTGATCTGCAATTCAGCGGTAATGCCATTCCTTAGGGCTGTCTTCCCACAGAAAGTTCGGGAACGATTTTAACAGGAACTTCACTAACAATGACTGTTATTAGAGTATCAGCAAACATGCAAATGACCTAAATGAAATCAAGGTTCTGCCATGCTATGCTCTATAAACACAGAGAAAGCATGCTTGCCCCAACATGCTTACGTATTTTGAGCACTGAAAAACAGACGCCAGTGACCCTGGTATTTCTGGAAGGGTTGCTGGCTGGCTGGCAAACAGCAATATTGTGACCTCCTAAGTAACAAGAAAGAGAAATGCAAGCAACCCAGGAGAACAGAGCAAAACAAAAATATTTCCATAAGCAGAACTTTTTATATCCTGAGATCTCCAACTCCAGAGTTCAGAGGGGACACATTAACGTGTATGATGTGACTCGCAGTATCTCACAGCCTGCAATAAATTTATTTGCTAGGAAGCTCAGCAGAAAACAGAAAAAGTGAATTGTCTCAGATCCTATGGCAAAACTATTATGGAAGATATAACTGAACTGATGTCCAGGGCTTATCTGTGAGCCCCCCAAAAAATCACCGCACATCGCTCTCCTGCATCCCCCTCACACCCTGGGGGATCGGGTGCTGCGAAAACAGATGGCCTAAGCCATCTCAAACCAAACGGCAGTCAGAAGTGGGCAAAACCACTGCAAGGTCATCAATGGCTCTTTGTTGGTTTGTTTTAAACACCACCTACATGATTCGGAAGTCAGAACCGTAAGGGAATGTAGCAGGACCCCACTTCTTGCAGTAAGGAGCCAAGGAAGCATCAAAGGAGGAAGAAAAGATACTTCCATGCTGAAAAATTTCAATGAATGACAAAACAGCACGAGGAAAGAAAAATTTAGTTTTGCCTCATCTATTACAATAAAACAAGGAGCGGCACTAGGATAACTCAGGGTACGTCTACATTAATATTTCAAACGGAACAGGGAGCGCAGATCCGAAACAGCTTGCCCAATTCACTCCTACGTATCCCACCTTGGTGTGCATGCGGCCTTGTACCCAGATTCTTTCTGGGTGAGCTGAACCAAAAGGCTTGCCCAGGAGCACACCTGAAGTGCTCCAACCACGGAGGTACTTCTCTTCAAAGACCCAGTCCAGAACTAATCTTAGGTGGAAGTCTGAAAACATGGATAACGTGGACACCGAGTCCTCGGCACTTCAGATTTTGCTCTATAAAGAGTTGACGTGATCGTGTTGACTTAGCCCCAGAAAGACAGCTACAGCTACTGCGGCAGCTCAGAGAATTAAGAGATAATACACTAGACATACAACACAAAAAATAGGGTATCACGAAGATACCAAAGGTTGAAAGGAAGCTGAGAAATGAAGTACGGGCAGGGAGACAAAGCTCATGCCTGTTATCTCCGCAGGACTTTCATGCTTGAAAGGCGTACGACATATGACATAATCGAACAGCCGCAAGAAACTTCCTCTTCTCTATCGCTACTATCAACGAATTCTCAGGGAAAATAGTAAAGCAATGCTGCGACAGCACCTCCGTTCACAAAACTGACCAGGTACCTGGCAGAGGACAATTAATTAAGAGGTGAAATCTCAGTTTACTCTGTTAAATCTCAGAGCTGCTCCTTTCCAAAACCCTCCCCTGCAGCAGGTTCTAGATGCCAGCCTGTGGCACTGCTGTTGGATTGCTTTTAGCATCGCCTTTTTTTTTGTCCTGATGCCATTTACCTATCTGCCGAGTAATGTGACTGCAGAACAAGGTACCCAGGAAGCAGGAAAAAATGGGCAACGCTGTAGCACCCACCATGTGCCACTGAGGGTCTGGGCACGGACCTATGGACCAAGGTAGCCACGGCAGAGGTCTGCTTGGTTTAAAAGTACACACGGACTCTGATTTCTACAACTACATGAGACACTGATAAGAAACACAAGCTAATTACGGTTCCACAACTAAACACAGAAGGGAAGGGGGAAAAAAAAAACATCAAGGGAAGGGGGGAAAAAAAAAAAACACATTCCCTGTTTAAGTAATTCTTATCAAAGCTCCAGCTGCTTTCATAGCGGGGTTTCAAGGTAAGACCACCATTAAAATGTCAGTCCACAAAGCACACTTCATCTTACCTAGACTGCATTTCAGCATGCCCATCCGTAGCGCCCCTGCTAAAGCAGGACGGGGGGAAAGGCACTCAAAGCTGCACAATCCGAACCACCGCACTGCCCAGACCCAGCAGCCTGCGTATGCCCTCTCGCAACAAACACAACCAAGGACAGAGGCTGAGAAAAGCCATGAGAAGCAGGCTCCTGGCATGGGGTGTAATTGCTCTACACAGTGCTCTTGTGATCGCTCAGAAAACATAAACAAATAAACACGGTACCATCGGTCTCCACAAGTAAGCTCATGTCACCTTGCGATTAATACTGAGCACAGCCATAAATTTAGCAAAAAATACTTAATTTCATTTGTTGCTACAACACTCGCAGCTGGCTGTAGAGGCAGACGGAAGAGGGAAATTAAGAACTTAACCACCGCAGCGTTGTTTCATCTACAACCTATTCTATTCTATGCTGGAAGAGGGAAATTAAGAACTTAACCACCGCAGCGTTGTTCATCTACAACCTATTATTTTCACCGGAACAGCAAGATTCAGCTTAGAGTAAGGGAGATATGATATCTGATCCTTTTTCTCTTGAAAGCACACTTCCACCGAAATACATCAATGTCAACATTTTTTAAAGAAATCAACTGAATTTGTATTTTTAGAAGCTAGACAGAAAGCCGAAGCCCAGGGACACACATCTGCTTCAGCCCTATGGCTTCCAGCCACCAGTGTCACTCTCGATATTTTTCCTCCCCGTAAGCCCCTCGTTTCAGCCCTGTTGCCATATGCACGGGGACAGCTAGCTCACCAAAAATAAGTATTTGTGTCACATCAAAACAGGCACCTGCCACAGGCCAGCGGCCTGCTGCTACTGCTCCCACCACTGTTTTGCAATCCTCTCCCCCCCGTCCTTACTCACTGACCTTCCTACAACCATCCTGGCCTTGTTTCGTATTTGTTGCAACGAATCCCTCTCCTTCCTCCACCGTGACACTGTCCTGTCATTCCTTCAGTTTCTTCCACTCCGTTTTCAACACTTGCTTTGTAAAAATGAGTACATTTATGACCGCCATGAATAAACTCACATAGCATAAAAGGGGTTTGCAACATACTCCACTCCCGTTTTCCTTCGTCTGCTCCCCACCCTGAGCTACGAGCACTGCGGACAACCCTACCTCCGCGAGACAAAGGCGCAGCACGGGAGAGCCAGCTTTCCCTAAAGAGACGATTCAACCCTCGGCACGTATAATCCTCCCGCACGCGCTTCCGAGTGCTGCTAGAAAGCAGACAAGGGTTGAGTTTCAAAATGAATACTCTCTAGAAAAATGAAAATTGGACCCTTAGCCAAGCCATAAAGGGAACCGAAGGATCCCTCATTTTCTTTTCCGCATGAGAAATTTGCAGTTTCATCCCCAAATCCTTCGAGCTGCAGAAACGGGAGCCTCTGCCAGCTCACTCAACCACCTGAGTAACTTTTTCCAGCCTTACTCCGAACTGTAACAACTTGCTCTATCAAACTGCCAAATCTACAGTGCTCATTTCTTTCTGTGAATCCAGCTGTCACTTTTCCCAAATGCCTTCGCAGTCCCAACTCTCCCAATGCCAAAAAAAACCCCACTTTTCACAGATATACATAATTTTGCAAAACACATATGCTCTATGTGTGGCACACGAAGTCAATTACCAAGTTTACTTACTGAATTAAAGAATGACACACAAAACAAAAACCTCCAGCAGACAGCAAACACATTAACCTTCTCCTCCCTACCATGCGACGCTCTCACAAGGAGCGCTCGGGAGCTCTGAAGTCCAAGTGCATTTCGAGTACCCCAGAAGGTCCTTCACGCTTCTCTCTTTTATTCCGTAATTCCCGTGGCGTTTCTGATCACCAGCCCGCAGGGTTATATGTAAAACGTGTTCGATTTGCAAGCCAGCCAGCACAAAACATGCACTAGGGAAAAATATACTCCTTCCTAAAAGGGGGAAAAAACAAAGTAAGCACAAAACAAAAGCACGTACCTTTTAACTGGTCGGCTACCACGCTCTGACCAACTCGCTCGATCACCTTTCCATCCTCCATTTCGTAACGATCATCCAAATATTTCGCAGTAGCTTCTGAAATATGGACTTTTCCAGCCACCCCGAGCTGCTCCATCAGATTGGCCAAATTGACATCATTGGACCACACATCAAACTTGAATCTCCTCATCCCCAAAATGCCACACAGGACTGTCCCGGTGTGAACCCCGACTCTCATGTTCACCATTTCTTTCTTCTCTTGGCAAAACTGCTCTATGGCTTTAATCATGCCTAAGCCCATCTCGATGCAGCAGTAAGCGTGATCCGCCCGGGGCTCCGGGCAGCCAGCTACGCAGTAGTAACAGTCTCCCAAAGTGCTGATCTTCTCGCACTTAGTGTCCTCGCAGAGACGGTCGAAACGTCCAAAGAGGTCGTTCAGGAGTCCCACCAGAGCGTGGGCAGATTTATTGGCGCTCATTTTCGTGAAGCCAACAATATCTGCGAACAAAATGCTCACTTGCTCTATCTGCTGCATTTTAAAAGGACGGAATATTATGGGGGTTTTCTGTATGGAGGGCTTCTTTTTCCTGTTTTTGGGGCTTGAGGTGGAATGACGTTTGACGGAGTTTTCACTTTCATCGTCCCCCTGCTTCATTAAGTCATCGGCTATTATTCTTGGCATAACAGAATGAATCATCCTCTCTTTCAGGGCTTTTTCCACTTCCAAGTCTTTTCCATGCATGATGGATTGCCCCACTTTCAGGAACGTGCTTCTCGATCTGACTTCGGACATGATAAATAGATGAATACCGATGGCGTGGATGCAGATGTGCAGGAAGGCTTTACTCAACAGCTCCCAGTAAACGGCACCGGCTCCGGGAGGCGTAAAACAGTTCTCATCGCGGAAGTGATACCCGAAGGTCTCAAAGAGGACCGAGTACGACAGTCCCAGAAACAAGCTTAAATACAAGGGTAAGTGCATCACCGTGTAAAGCAACAAGAGCACTTCGATACACATAGAAAAACTGCCTACTTGAGAGAGACAAGTGTCTGTGGGATCTGCCGGGGGAGTCTGATTGGACATGTCACCACTTCCTGAGACAGGCTTCAGAGCCTGGAACTGCGGAGCAAGAGTCAAAGCAAAAACCAGGAGGGTGAGTATCAGCGAAGTCCATACGTAATGGCGGGCGTAAGTCTTGGTGAAAGTGAACACAAAAAACGCTACACACACCAAGAGGAAGCACAGAGCCGGCACCATGAAAACAATCTGTTTCTCTCTCATGTGTATGCCGAAGTAGATGCCCCAGAGAAGGCAGGCCACCCCGATGTAGAAGAGGGCGTAGCGAAACCGGCGCTGGGTCTGCGGGAAGCACCTCTCCATACAAGCCTCCTCCAGGTTGTTGGAGTCGAACTTGGGGTTCCACCACTTGGCCGAGGCCCTCTCGAAGAGCTGCGGCA
>NW_010239150.1:17080-37633 GCF_000690775.1 Eurypyga helias | reverse complement strand
GGTCACCTTGTCATAGAAGGTGATACTCCACAAGATGCAAGATACTCCACACCAATAATATTTCATTTCTCCTTTACCAGCTGAAGCTGATACAGGGTTATATATAGAATCATAGAACGGTTTGTGTTAAAAAAAAAAAAAAAACAAAAAAAAAAAAACCAAAAACAAAAAACAGAAAATTATTTTCTAAATATTTTAAAATTTTATGTTTATAAAAATACATTTATGATTGTAGTTTACATAAAAAAATATTTTAGTGTTATTTTTTAAAATACCTTCAATTTCATCCTATTTATGTGTATCTATCAAGCCATATTTTTAACAGCAGAAGAGGAGCTGCTATGTTTGAGATCAAATTTGATTTTAGGTAGGTTAGCACACACTAATCTGTTAGTGTGACTGCCCATTACTTAGTGGTATACTAATATTATACATGTTAGCCCTATCAGAAACCAGAGCTTTCCCCCACGATAGGCACTGTATAATGAAAAGACAATGGTTTTGTATGTCTTGAACTGGTGCTTCCTGCCCAGGTGAAATGCGTGGCTTTGTTCTTGTTGAACTTCATGAAATTACTGCTGGTACATAACCCCAGTCAATCTAGGTCCCTCTGAATGTCAGCACTGTTAATGAGAGTATGGCCTCGTCCCCTCAGTTTGATGTCCTCTGCCAATTCAAAAAGAGTGCTCTCCATCACCTCCTCCATTCCACTGAAAAATATGTTAAATAGGACTGGTCCCAGGACAGACTTCTCTGGTACTCTTCTTTACACCAGGCTACAGCCTAAGTACACCCTTCTGAGCCTGATCATCCACCCATAGCATCCTAACTTGGATATAAGAATATAGTGGCAAATAATGTCAAAAGCCTTGCTAAAGTCAAAGAATCATGGAATGGTTTGGGTTGGAAGGGACATTAAAGATCATCCAGTTCCAACCCCCTGCCATGGGCAGGGACACCTTGCACTAGACCAGGTTGCTCAAAGCCTCATCCAGCCTGGACTTGAACACTTCCAGGGATGGGACATCCCCATCCTCTCTGGGCAACCTGTTCTAGTGCCTCACCACCCTCTCTGTGAAGAACTTCTTCCTTATGTCAATATAAGTCTATGGTCTTTCAGTTTAAACCTGTTACCCATTGTCCTGTCATTGCTTTTAAAAAGACTCACCCCAGATTTCTTGTGGGCCCCCTTCAGGTATTGGAAGGCTGCTCTAAGGTCTCCCTTCTCTTGTCCAGGCTGAACAAGCCCAACTTTCTTGGCCTGTCTTCGCAGAAGAGGTGTTCCAGCCCTCCTCTGGACCCACTCCAACAGGTCTATGTCCGTCTTATGTTGGAAGGAACAGAGATGCAATTAAAAGACAGCCAATGTTTCCTGTTACCCTCAAATTTCATAATTTGATCCCAGTAGGCTATCAGGTTGGTCAGGTATGATTAAACCTTCAGCAAATCAATGTTGTCTGTTTCCAGTCATTTCCCGCCTGTGCCCAGAAATGGGTTCCATGACAACTTGCTTCAGACACTGAAGTCAGACAATCAACCTTTAGCTTCACAGTATTATTTTTTTTGCCTTTTTTTTTTTTTTTTAATGGGTGTGGGATTTACATTCCTTCAGTTGTTGGTGGCATCCCTTGATCTCCACAGACTTTCAAAAACAACAGAAAGTAGATTTGGAAGAATGTTGGCCATCTCTCTCAGCACCTTGGATGCAGACCATTGGGTCCCAAAGACTCATGTGGGTCAAATCCTTACAGTTAATCCCTGACTCAATACTCACTACTGTTATTTTTCCTCCTCCCTGAACCCAGTCGCTTAAGCACAGAGGTTTGAGAGACCTGGTTGGTGAAGATGAAAAGACAACACACGGTACCTCAGTCTTATCTGTGTCTGCTGTCACCATGTCACCCACAAAACCCAAGGATAGGATTTCATTTTCATTATTCAGACTTTTTTCCACAGGACTATTCAATACTTAAGGTATGCAAGGTGAGCCTGGGACACAGGGGAGGAGTAGGGGAGTGTTGTTTTGGGGGGAAATATGGGTGGGTTGTTTGTTTACTTCCCCTCACACACACACTTCTCACTTTTTTATTAAGCCGTATCTTAAGGGCTTATGTCCTGTTGTACTAATAAGGGCCACATGCTTCTCACATTTACTATACAAAGGAAACAGAGAAAAAAGACCCCATAAAATCAGAAACCAGAAAAGTGGGAAAAATAAAAGAGACAAGACAAAAACCTGTAGGCTACATAACCAAAGTGGAAAGAAGT
Source organism: Eurypyga helias (assembly GCF_000690775.1). Taxonomy (NCBI): domain Eukaryota; kingdom Metazoa; phylum Chordata; class Aves; order Eurypygiformes; family Eurypygidae; genus Eurypyga; species Eurypyga helias. The sequence goes on along the minus strand of NW_010239150.1, from coordinate 35,365 downwards.
AGCAGAATACTGAACACATGTCAAGTTATTTTGCAAGAGCATAGCAAGAGAAGATCTAGAGCTGCAGTCATCCACCAGTCTTTGATAAAATAAGAAACAAGAAAGAAAATGAAAGGTTGAGAAATGACTGATGGTAAGGTACAATCACTTCAGCCATCCTGAGTCTAATAATGCTGTCCAGCCGTGCTGTTTGAAAATGGCTGACGACAACAGCAGTGCCTGTCAATCTGTTTCTTTTCTCAAAATGTAGAGATAAAGAACCACAGAGGAGACATAAAATAAAATGGGCAGCCACCAGGCCTGGGTACCATCAAGTGATAAAAAGAAACACTTTCTGGAAAGGGAACAATGGTGAAAATCCACTGTAGCATTAAGAACAAACTGCAGGAAAAAATAATATAGAATAAAGAATAATGAAGATGAACATTCCTCTCAGTACCTGAAGATTACCAGGAGGCCTAATCTCATGTTTTCTCAGTCAGCATTTAAAGACACCAGGACACATGTATATATAGTTTTATAAAATTCTAGACGCTTAGGGTGAAAAGGTGCTTTCCAATTGCTCTGTCATTATAACATCAAGTTGTAGAACCACATGCTGGAGTTCTGGAGGATGACTCTGTTTCAACCCTTTCTTCTATTCATCCTTCTTATCAACCCGAAGGATGTGGAATCTCTCCTAGGTCTTTAAAGAAATATGTGACTGCATGGTAGAACAATCATGACAACAGTGAATGACCACTTAGGAAAACATTAATTCTGACATGAATATAGGCATTCTGATGAATTGGGACTATGAAACTGTGCCCACACTAGCCAGAATGTATTGACAGTACAGCTCAAAACTGATGTATTCTCTCTGAGAATATGGCTCATTATGTGTCATTAAAAAAAAGGGAAGCTACCCAAATCTTTGGCATAATAACTCTTGTACAGCACATGACTTCGCAAAGAGTTAAAAAAGAGTACTTAATGGGTAAGAAAAAGAAAGAAACTAAGAACGTTTAAAAAAAAAAAACCAACAAACCAAAAACCACAAAAACCGAAGCTGACAATATCTGATTCACCTCAGTTTTTGTTCTATTAAAATATACATATAATCTTAGGAAATAAATCTTCTACTTTAGAACAGAAATTTTAATCAGTATCACTTACTTTTAGCTCTTAATAACTTACCTCCTTTTTACTTTGTCCTAATAATTTTCCTTTATAAAATCCTCCTACTGTACACTTACTCAAGGGGAGAAATTTTCCTTTCTGTTTCTAATGACCTGCCTTAATAGTAAAGTTGATCCAAACATAATACTCATACACCTTTAGTTGATGAAAATATTAACATTACACCAAGGATATGAAATTCACCAAGTGTAACCACTTAACAAGACGATTTATTTTAAAACTTATTTTTTATACCATATAATAACACTTGAAAAGAGATACATCAACTCTAAAATAAGTTACGAGTTTGTGGATATTTCTTACTGAAAGGTCTTTTGAATGAAATAGCAGCATCAAATGATAAGAATTAATGAAAGTTCCAACTACTTTGTATGCTGCCAAAATGGTTGTTCTTACAACATTGCACTGTATAACACATTAGTCAGAACATGGTTTAAAACATGCAGTTAGATATTTTCTTTAAAAGATCATCCAAAGAAAAAAAAAGGGTTCAGAGCTAACAGTATTAAAAGATATTAAAAGAACAGTTATCCTTTTATTGTTGCTTTTCATACTAGCTACCATTTTATTTTATCACTTTGTCCTTCCTAAGACAAGAATTTGTAATTTCATTTACGTTTGGTCCAATTGATTGTCCTATACTGGTGTAAAAGGGGAAGAGAATCTCTAATATCCACCAAACTGCAATGGCTTACACCTGCTGAATAGTTAGACACTCATTTTTTGAGAACTTTATGTACAGAGGAATTTAATCAACTTAATTTCAGATTATTCAACTAAAAGCATTGTGATGTTGTATTTTTCCATTCATACACTTGAATATGCCTAATGAAATCAATGTTACTATGCTACTAATCTCAGCAGTGACTTAAACATCACTGGTTTATGGTGCAGAATACTGTACCTAGAGCTGACTGCAACATACTGCTTCAGTTTATTTTACCTTAGAAGTCTTCTGGGAAAGGGACTGAAATTCAATCAGGTTGTATCTGTAGAAAAAACCAAATTATTGCTGTTAATTCCAGTTAATGAGTTTCTGGGGTGCATCTACAACAGAAGAGATGATCTTCAAAGACTCCAAAGATACGGAGATATTCTGATTATGAACATTGTAAAACCTGGTTGGTTTTGACTTACCTCCTTACTTCACATCTTTCTTTTATTTAAGTTTGGAAACATTCCACTTAGACAATTTTTGATATTCAATTCAAATCAAATTAATCTTTAATAGAATCACAGAATGGTTTGGGTTGGAAAGGACCTTAAAAATCACTCAGTTCCAAAACCCCTGCCATGGGCAGGGACACTTTCCACTAGACCAGGTTCCTCATATCTCTATCCAACCTGGCCTTGAACACTTCCAGGGATGTGACATCCACAACTTTCAACTATTTTCAAAACTTAAATCATATAAAAATAAAATATTTTAGAAAGTAAAATGAGATCAAGTATTTCTAAATTATCAGGCCGGTCAGTCTCATCTCTGTGACTGGCAAGATCATGGAGCAGATTCTCCTGGAAACTATGCTAAAGCACAGAGAATCTAAGCAAGTGATTTGACAACCAACATGGATTCATTAATGGAAAATCATGCCTGAAAAATTTGGTGGCCTTCTATGATGGGGTTACAGCATTGGTGGATAAGGGAAAAGAAACTGCCGTCATCTTCCCTGACTAGTGCAAGCATTTGACATCATCCCGCAAGACATCCTTGCCTCTAAATTGGAAAGGCATGGATTTAACGAATGAACCACTTGGTGGATAAAGAATTCACTGGATGGTCACACTCAAGGGCTGGGTCAACAGCTCAATGTCTGGGTGGAGACCAGTGGTGAGTGGATCCTTCAGGGGTCCGTACTGGGATCAGCATTATTTAACATCTCTGTTAGTGACATGGAGTGAGATTGAGTGCACCCTCAGCAATTTTAAGGATAAACCAAAGCTGAATGGTGTGGTTGATACTCTAGAGGGAAGAGATGCCATCAAGAGGTACCGGGACAGTCTAGGGAGGTGAGCCAAGCAAACTTCATGAAGTTCAACAAGACCAAGTGTAAGGTCCTACACCTAGTTTGGGGCAATACCAAACATGGATACAAGCTGGGCAATGAGTGGATTAAGAGCAGCCCTGCAGAGAAGGATTTGGGGGTATTGGTGGATGAAAAACTGAATATGAGCCAGCAACGTATGTTGGGAGCCCTGAAAACCAACCATGTCTTGTGCTACTTCAAAAAAAATGTGGCCAGCAGGTCAAGGGAGGTGATTCTCCCTTTCTATTCCACTCTTGTCATACTCCACCTGGACTACTGTGTTTGGAGCTCTGAGAACCCCAACTTAAGAAGGACATGGACATAATTGAGAGGGTTCAGGGGAGGGCCACCATGACGACCTGGTGGCTGGAGCACCTTCTTCATGAAGACAGGCTGAGAGAGTTTGGGTTGTTTACCGTAACCAACAGAAGCCTCCAGGGAGACCTTACAGTGGCCTTCCAGTACTTAAAGGGCGTCTACACAAAAGATGGTGAGGGACTCTATAGTAGTCCTGTAGTGACAGGACAAGGGGTAATGGTTTTAAAATGAAAGAGGGTAGACTTGGATTAGATATCAGGAAAGGTGGTGATGCACTGGAACAGATTGCCCAGAGAAGCTATGGATGCCCCATCCTTGGAAGTGTTCAAGGCCAAGCTGGACGAGGCTTTGAGCGACCTGGTCTAGTGCAAGGTGTCCCTGCCCATGGCAGGGGGGTTGGAACTAGATGATCTTTAAGGTTCTTTCCAACCCAAACCATTCTATGATTCTATGATCAAAGATAAACAATTTAATTATTCCCAAAAATATCTGTAAATCTGTCAGATTTTTGAACATGCCTTTAAGATTTTCTTTGTATTCAAATATGTTTTGGAAAAAAATAATTTGGAAACTCAAAAACTATAACAGGACAGGAAATTTATTGCCTGTGTAAAGGAAACCCACAAATACTGCTCCTAATTCACTAAATAAATAATAGAGGATAAACTGGCGGATCATATTTCTGATATACAGTGACAGACACCCCCCTGTGCACGCTCTGAAGGTGTAGTGCCATATTCAGAAAACTAATTAAATATTCCTTTAAAATATATTATTATGGATGGGTTATTGCTATTGTCACTAAAATCTTTACAAGCTTCTGTTTTAAAAATGTATTTTCTGTTATCAAACTTGACTCAAATTATGCATACTTCACTGAGAGGTAAAGTTGCAGGGACTTTAGACTGAGGCTGATGAAATGTTATGGTATGGACTCCAGGTTTTGGGTTTTTTTGTGGCTATAGAATAATAGAGTGATGTTTGTAATCACATAGCCTTACAATACAATCCTTCCACTGACAATAATAGGTACAAGCTTTGAACCAAACTTTAAGGCCTCAGGACAGGCGTTTGTCAGACTTGCTCTACCTGAACTTTACTTGACCTTCCTGCAACTTGATTTTTCTTGGTTTAGCTGTGACAGTATTTCTCTAATTGACCAGGTGCCTACAGCTAATTCATTTTGCATTTGTTTATCTTTGTGTGACCACGTTTTTATAGGGCTAACAGGAGCAAGCATTTGTTCTATGCAGAATGAGAACCTTGCAACTCTAACTGATGACGTAGTGTAGAGAAATACAAGCCTGGTACAGTAGCAGCTCTTCATTCAGAATGCTCTCTTGCATTTCAAGTCCAATTCACTGGCCTTCTTAAAACCAGAGAAACATGGTTTACCTCTAATAATAGAAGCTGATCATCCAAAACCTACCAAAGGGAAGGTCTGTCTTTATTCACAATTCATTCTTTGAGAAGAGAAGAAAATAAACTACATGGTAATGATGTCAGACACAGAGCACTATGAGGGATATCCTGAGAATGTGCAGTCAAAAGAGTGGTAAAGGAGAAATAGAATCAGAGTATTTCAGACACTTCTGTTGGTGGTGAGGCAAGATAAAACATGATTAGCATTTAAAAACTCCAGATCTGAGTTGGAATTGTATTAACTATTGACACCTATGCCAAGAAACGATAGGTATATTGTCCATCTGCCCATATTGGCCCTTTGTGTCAGAAACTTAAATTTAGGAGTGCAGGTGATAGACACATATTTAGGTAGTAAAGAATTAGAAACGGACAATTATTTATTACTTTAGCCCATATTTAAAGGTCTCTCTGTATGGCATAAATTTAGTAGATTTCATCTTGCTATAATCCCTAATTTTGTATGCCTCAGATGAGATTATTCATGTCTCAAAGTCAAGCAGGCAATTAAGGGTTCCATGGGACAGGAGCCCAAATTTGTAATCATCCTGGACCCAGTCCTGGACTTCAGAAACCAAGGGAATATGGATGAAAGATTTTCATTCAGAGAGAATCCAAAAGTGACTTAAGGGAAGTTTCTTTGAAGCTATAGGGAAGTTGGATAATTATTATGGAAGATTAGGATTTATTTCATACAAACAATTATTATCCTTCTTGTTTATTTTCTGCCTTTAAGTAAAATTTCTTACAAATGGAACTGGCAACTTTTCACTTTGTGAAATATCTGTGTTCACGTTATGCTATCATTAAAAGAGAACGAGGCATATGTCAAAATTGCTTTTAAAAAGTAAAATCTCCAGGGAATGTGAGTGTGGCAGAAAGCAAAAAAATGATCCTGAGATGAGCTGCATAGTAGGACTATCTATCAGCCTGAACCTTTTCTCACAATAACTCCAAATTTGGGTAGTCTAATCCCCTCAATTTCCTGGATTTCCCCCTCCCCCCTGCCCCTCCATTTTCTATGCAGCATAAATTTTTTGTTTTCCAAATTTGGGTAGTCTAATCCCCTCAGTTTCCTGGATTTTTTTTTTTTTCCCATTTTCTATGCAGCATAAAGTTTTTGTTTGATATGGTGTCATTACCAAGGCCAAGTAAACCAAATATTTTTTTGAGCCTCTTAAAACCTATGCCACATATTAGAGCAGGCATCTTTTCTGTGAGTGCTTAATGGAGGAAAAAAACTCCAATTAGTCAAAGCATATTTAAAATCGTAGAGCTTACTTTTGTTCACTTCTTAATAGCAGCTGGCTCTCTGTGCACTGCAGGTGCCATCTCGGCTCAGAGCTGGCTCTCACACATTGTCAGGAATATGCTCAGGAGCCAAAGAAAGATAGTTGCCAACTTGGCACTCAGAAGGCAAGTGTGACTCTATGTTCTCTGTGTTTCTCACAGTGACAGGTGCACACTGTTGCAATCACAGGGGTCAGGCACAAAAGGAAAACAACATTTTTTCTACTAGGGGCCAAAATGCTTTGTGCAAACAAACACTGCCACCAGTTGTTAAAAGAAAAGAGCTTTCCCTCAGCCCAGGTAGAAGCTAACCATAATTCATTTTTTTATCAGTCAGCCGTGTTCTAATCAAAAATACCCAGGCCCCTTAGACAATCCAAATACTACCATTGTCTTTCTGTATGATGCCAGGTATTCTTGCCTGGTATTAAGAACAATAGTATTAACAATAAGAACAAAAAACGTTATGTTAAGCACCTTTAATTGTCACCTTGATAAGATGGTAATGATTCCTTAGTGGGACATACACCAGCCATGAGGCAATTCGGAGCACCGATACAGAAGAACTACGTAGTGTGTCTGCATGGATATGTTCCCTTTATATGTAACCTCTGTTATGTAACTCAGTGAAACCTTGTTACTTGTTTCAACAGGATTAAAAATGGATTGAAACCAGCCATCACTGATTATAGCAGCAAATTTTACACATCTCCATGGTAGGAAAAGTGTTTTTTTCTGTTTTGAGGATGGAAGAATGAGACCATTAAAAAAAACCCTCAGTCTTGAAGCCCAGCCTAGTACTATTTACTCTAGCACCAGGTATTTAGGAACACCTATTTATATATTTATAACTAAAACTCCATTAGTGTCTAACCCTGGGGGCACACATCCTGTGTGCCCTTAAATGTTGACCTTAATTCACACTTCAGTTTCAAGGAATCAACATCCCCAACCTAAACCCAGCTCTGTTAAGCATGTGCTTTTTCTGTGAAGTATGCTAGACTCCAGAATTTAGGCTGCCATGCATAAATAACTCTCCACACAATACATTTGTGCTATGCCAAAAGAAATTGAAGATGCATTACAAGAAAAGCTGTGCTAGGACCACATGCTGTGATGGGAGGAGGAGACTTGAAGTTACTTGACTTTGGACATAATTAATGATTCGATGAACTGAGAGGGTCAGAGATATAAATGATCTCAACTATTTGGTGTAGTGATACGATATTCACCAGGGAGCAGAGTTGCACTCTTTGTGACAATAATTTTTCAGTTATTATACATTAAATAATCCTTGGTTAATATACTAAGTAGTCAGTCAAGCAAGATGTGAACACTTCCTCAGGAGTGCTCTAAACACTAGAATTCAAAGTCATGCCCTTTTTCACATTTTTTTAATCCAGACCAATGACCTTAAATAATTTAAAATATGCTGTATCTGGACATTGGCGTACCAGCAACTTCTGAAGCATAAAAGTTTTGGTTTCCTTCCATATTATCTTTCTGCTACCCAACAGGACTCTGTTTAATGACAAAAGCTGCATAATATTTGGGAAGCATGTCATGCTTCTGTATGACAAGGCCTCTGTGTCACAATGGTGAGTTGCTCTACAGGCATTCTGGAAGCCCACAACCCTGTGCATAGTAAACACTAAAATAGCTGCCTAGTACAGTCTGCCATAATGAATTTAGCTATCCACAGAGTTTGCCAGATTACTAAGAACTGGCTTCACTTTAAAATGCAAAACCTTTCAGTTTCTTAATCTAGCATCCTAATGTGTTTGTGAGGCAATACTAATAGCTCTAGAAGACACACCAAGCTGGAATGTTCAGAATAGTTCTAAATATTTCCTGTCTCATAGTGAAAGAAGACTACCTCATAGAGCCACCTGTGTGATATGCAACTGTTTTATCCCAAAAAGCAACGACACACCCTAACTCTTCTGCCCTTCACTAGAGATGGGGAAAAACTGCTCTGTTATTGGGTAGTGATACAACACATGACAGTGGAGAGGATTCTGTTATTTCCTTTTTCCTTTCCTCTACTCCTCAAGATCTCTTAATTGACATTTCATTTTGTATCTTAATTCGACTCACCCTTACATCTGGCCTGAGGCTGTTTTCTTCCACATACAGGCCACATAAAACATCGTAGTTCAACTTCACAAATTAGACATCATGAGAAATACTGATTTACAAATTTCTTTCAAGATTTGTCATGTTTTGCTTCTGAGGAGCTTTACATGAAGACTGAAAAAAACCTGACCTGATGTGAGAAAGGGTGTGCCAAGCATGATCACTTTGCTAGATCTAGGAAAATCTCTCTGGGCCAGAAGATGGTTTCAACAGAAAGAAGAGAAGGTGTTCTCATCTGTTCTTTGAGGTTAAATGATCTGTAAGAGTAACACTGATGTGGATTTATTCTATGCTTACATAGGGGAGGAAAATAAGTCGTTACACAGTCATCATAATCAGATGACCAAACACTCAATCTATTCACTAAAAAGAGTGCAATTGGAAGAATTACAAGTGATTACATATTCACGTGATTCCCAGAGCTGTTTTAAATGCAAAATAAAACAAAAATTCTGTAGAAAATTTTACCCTTTCATCCATAGCTTGTTGTCATTCTGCTTTAGCATTATTGTCAATTGTGAAGTTGGAAATAGTAGCAAAGTGCTTTCATCAGAAGCTTCGGAGATATTTTTCCATTTTACTAGTGCTTTCTATAGGCCGATAGTATATCTCAGGGCAAGAAGTACAGCAAAGCAATAAAACATGAATTCTTAACATTATTGTTTACAATATGTAAACAATACATGTCTGTCTTCAAGGCCATGCTGGATGTGGCTTTGAGCAACCTGGTCTAGTGGAAGGTGTCCCTGCCCATGGCAGGGTGGTTGGAACTAGATGGTCTTTAAGGTCCCTTCCAACCCAAACCATTCTATGATTCTATGATTCTAATTTACAGTTTTGAGTTATTTCACATATATAACATCTTCTGTGCATTTACCCTGATTTAAGATAAAGAAACTCAGAATTTACTGGTTTAGGAACCTTGACCTAATTTCTAACAAGAGATACAAAATCTGGTGGGGTTTTTTCTTCTCAGGGTTTAATAAGTTTTGTATCTAAAAAGAAACAAATTAATTTTTGTGATCATTTTTTATATCACTACTTGATAGGAAAATATATGTGTAAAGGATATTGACCTGTTGAAGACAGGCCAATTTAAATCGGTGTCATAGAACCTTAGTATAAGCAGTGCTTGTTTGCATCAACAATGAAGCTGGAACTCTGCCAAAACACAGAATTAGGTTTTACTGCTAAGCTTGAATCTAAAACTTTGATTGAGTAACTGAAATGGTTTAATAAGACCTGACAAGAATCAAAGCAAAGCAAAAGGAGCAAAAGCTAGCAGAAGTCATTGGATTTTATGGTTATGGATTTAAATTTAGAAAGGATAACAGTTTAAGAAAATTTTAAATGTATTTCCCTTTAGGTTAGCAAGTTTCAAAGAAATTTTTTAAAATAACATTAATCTATAGAGAATTTGCTAGTTTGGAGTAAAATTCATTACTACTGATGTGCTTACAAATGTAAACATTATCTAACTCAAGCATGATTGCTGTTTCAAAGATGCACCCAGAAAAAGGAAAAAATACCCTAAACCCTTTGTGTTTTATCTGCCCTTCCCTTCAAGTCAAAGAAGTAATTAAGGCCTGACATTCTTTAAGAAAATAAATTGAATATAGCAAGAAACTGGGTTGTTCAAATCCTCTGAAAAAATTGAGTCTTTACTAATCTTAGTAGATTCTAAGAGAGTGTTCCACTCTTTCTTCCTCTTCAACTGTTTGCAGACTTCTGATTCTGCCAAACTCCCTTTTCCAAAATGTCAAGTGGCCATATTGCTTCAACAATGAGATGTTAAACATCTCTAACTATTGTTCTATTGAGCTACAAAAGCCTGTCCATGAAGTAATCTGGACAATAACTTTGAAATTATAAATTCTTTACAAACCAGTCATTTCAAATAAATTTCTCTCCAGCTTTCCCTGTAATGAACACAGAACTGTTCTGCCTGTATTGGTTCTAGAGGGATATATGGGTGGGTAGGTCTTAACATGTTAAGGATATGCAGTACTCATCACTTGGATGTATTATGGGCAAAATGATATTGTTTTGTTGTCTGTCTTGGTTGACTTAAACATTATTTAGAAAAATAGTCAACAATAATGAATCTTTTTTGTAAGCATAACAGTATATGCATTCTTTAATAGTGCAGTCATTCTTCCCAGTGTTCATAAACAGCAGATAAAAAAGGGAAGTGAAGCAAAAGCCTCTGTATTAAAAAAAAAAAAAAAAAAGAAAAAGCCCAATAAACCCCCCAGCAACAAAACCAGCAGTTGGAAATTTGAGCAAATGTTCATTAAGAATTTTTACATCAACATTCAGCCAGCTATATTCAGCATCTTTAAGAAACAAGATTTAGCTGTATAGTTTTGTATTCCAATTTGTATAACGCCAGGAGACAAATTAAATTTATCATCATTCTATTCAAGGACACCATCTTTTAACACAGTTCTGTATCAAACAATCTCTGTCTAGATCTACTGTCCTAAATGTAATTTAATTAGAATTCTGCTGCACTATCACAATCTAAAAGAGAAAAAGGAAGAGAAAGGAAGGGTAAATCATCAGGAACATGTGCTGATAAAAGGAATTGCTGAGCAGAACCCTCCTCTCCCCCAGACGTATACATATGCATAGTAAACCTATGCACTTAGTAATGCCGGAAAATAGAAAGATGATGATGATAATGACATGGCCTGCAGCTTTCTGTTAATGAGAACATCTATCAGCTGATCTACATTAGAAATATTTCTGTTACCCATGCAATGAGTTATTGATAAACACATTTAAACAGCAGACAGAGAATGATAAGGAATAGCTGCATAGTGTCCTCTACTCCCATGTAGTGCACTATGATTTTGTCAAAAGGAGAACCTTCCACCTGACCACAGGATTTCTTTTCAACCCTATTATTATTATTATAAAGAGCATCTATGAGATAATTTACTGAATGAATATGTTTCCTTTTTTGACAAGGACTTTTCAGCACGGAATATATTCAGGTTAAACTTTTACTGTATTTTTCTTACTTTAGCAAAGTATTAAAGCATCATATAGAAAGACAGCCAGAACACTCATGTTTAAAATTAAACTTAAGTTAGTATCCCAAAAAGGCTGCCTTGGACACAAGGACACAGTAACCCCCGTGCTTTCTAGCATAGATCTTTTTGCATGTATTCAAAGTGTCTGAACTATTTAGGAACTGCCAAGTTTACAAGAGTACCTTGAACAACCAGATGGTGTTCATGTCTGGGATTTCCAAATTTATGGCAAATGTTGAAAGCACCGCAGCTGCTGAATGCTCACACAAACTGTGCCATCAATGGGACTGGCACTTTGCACATCACAATATCCCTGGAAAGCAGAACAGTTTTGCAAGTTTTGTGTAGAGAAGGTTTTCATGTGCAAAGGCAGAAACTTGAAAAGAAAAAGAAAAGAAAAATTACACCATTTCTAACAAAAACACAGCCAAAGTTAGGAACTTATAGCTTTGGGGAAGGAAACTAAGACACCTATTGTACAGATCTAAACATTTGTATCCAAGGTTCTCAAAAGTTTAAGTCCAGTTCTACCTAAGAGTAGAGGTGTTCATACTAAAATTTGGCAGAGACAGTTGCTAAGAAGTGTCTGGAGACAGAGCAATACATGCAGGAAGTCAGAAGACAACTTCACATAACATACAGTATCTGGATTCAAAGATCAGATATTGAAGAGATACTTAACTGGCTGTGTGTACAAATAGAGAGCATAACATTAAAATTACTTAGAAGTGGTTTCAGCAAAACATTAAATAATTATGAGCCTATGTGGAGACACCAAGATAGAAACAGTAAAAGTTGAAAGCCATTTCACAAGGGTTTTGAGAAGTCATGAATTCTGCTGGGTCAGACAGAGTATTATGGCTTGATCATGAAAAAACAATCCAATCTGATCATTCACTTATTGTACCTCATGCACAAAATGGTCTTCAGGAAGATGAACTGAAATAACGATGTGTATTAATGTACATTGAATTTTGGGTGAAGAGCTACCATAACATTATTTGACAGCTGACCCAGGTACCACCTTAGTAACTACTACGGAACTTCACAGAACCAAGTGTTTCACTCGTACAACAGTGCTCCAAAATGCCACATTTTGGAGGTCCATTTCCCCATAATGGACTGTGGAAAAGGGTAAAATGAAGCTTATATTTTAAATATTTCCATGGTGGGCCTTTATACCACATTACCATTATAGGATTATTTGTCAGTTCAAGGATTTTTGGAAGTATATTGATAGAAGATGGCTAAACATTATGATTGATGATTTGTAAATACAAGAAGAGTTTTCAAGCTATGCAATCAGTATTTACTCTCTTTCTTGTATGCAAACATGGTAAACACCTGCACATATTCTTATTAGAAGTTTATTACTGTACTGACTTCACATTCACTGCATAAGCCTGCCACTAGTAATGTTTTTCCTGGACATGAGATCTCCCTTTGCTGCCAGCATTGGCACAGTTGTTCAAAATACACTGAAGTTAAATGATTTTATGAACTTCTGGCACCTCGGTTTTATAACGGGAAGAAGCAGAGATAACAAACACTTCTGAAAGTTATGATTAGTGTAGAATGGACTGTAGAAGCAGCAAACAGCTGGGTCCACATGGTGCACAGTACACTCAGCAGCACACATGTTCTGCCAGGCAACCTTTGAAAATAAAGAGCCTAATCAGCCTCCAGCAGCATGGAAGGGAATACTAAAACCTCACGTGAATTTGAAGGGTTCCATGTTTATCAATACAAAAAAAAAAATAGGCCATGGAACAGATTATACATTAAAATCGTTAAAGAGAAAGACCCTAGTTGACATTTACTTTGATAACTATTGTTTCCTTCTGGTGATGTCTTCAAACAAACAGACACCTCTTTAGAAAGCCAATCATTCCATGAGGCCCCAAAAGTTCAGGCCAGTTCAAAAAAATGAAAAATTCTAATGAAAGCTATGCAAAGTTGGGATTTTCCTCTGGACTGTTTAACTAGATTTGTAGAGTAATTAAAATAAAATGTAAATGATTTAATAGTTTGTTTAGAATAAACTGCACTCTTTAAATACTCCTTCCCACAGGATGCAAAAATGAATTGATGAGAAAGAAAAAACCTCACCAAAATAAAAGATCTTGCCAGCTGTGGCCAATGGAACAACATATAAAAATAAATAAATATGAAACATGCAGTCATTTGAATGATTTTTCTTAGTTTTCCCTTTTGCCATTTAAAATTATCCAAGTTTTTTTTTTGGCTTTTAGATTTTTTTAGAGTACTTTTTGAAAAATAGAATGTTCATAAATCTTCACAGCTCTTCTTCTAACCCTGTATGATTTCAGCATGTTTAAAACTTAAAATTGTTATATATGACTACCAGCTACAGAAACTACATTATGCACTTATGCAGGAACACTATGTGTTCATGCTTTACCCAGGTCTTTTAAGATCAATTCTTTCTGCAATCCAACTGTATATAAAAAGGGAGGAAGGTAGAGGTTAAACAATTAACTCAGGTCCCTTCTTCCCAAAGGGGTAACATTTCATATGCCAACATAACCTCCTTTTTTCTATATTCTTCCAAAAATAACAAGTGATGCTCAGAAAAATCCTACTGAAAAGTTCTTTCCTGAATTTAACATTTACTCAGCTTTGCAAGCCTCAGGATTTTTGAACTCATAAACCACTAAGCTGTTCCCCTAATGTTCTTCATCTCCTAATTTTCAAAACCACTTTCATTCTGCAGATATATTGTTTTAAGACCTTTACCTTCACTAGTAGCTGAAGATTGTTTCCTCTTCTTTCCTTCCTACTCTCAACTACAACACAATCTTCAATATTCAAACAAAACTTCTGTCTTTACTCCATCTTTTGTTCTGAATGATCATCATTCTTGTGCATCGGCATGAAATGCAGGATGGAAGAATTATGAGCACTTTGCAACCATATCTGGATGTCTGGGGATGGTGGGTGGGTTTGTGTGTGTGTGGGGGGGTTGTGTGTGTGTGAGATATATGACCCTGAAAACTTTTTCCTGAGATACTAGAAAACAAAACTACAGATTAAATGATAAAAAATTTTATCACAGATTTTGAAACATGGGACCCTATCCAGCATGAGTGTTTTCTAAACGTATCATAATCTCTTTGGTTCTTTAACACAGCAGAATCCCTTACTTACAGTATAAGCAGATCACTTTATCCCACACCTATCTTAAAAGGACCCTGTTCAGAAAGAAATTGCCTCATAAAAAAAACACAGTGAATATCACCCTTTATGCTTTCTATATATTAGATGTTGGAGGCATCTGAGAATTTAATTCCAGCACCTTATATTTTGTTCTTAATAATTTTTTAAATCTTTAGAAATACCCATCTAGGTTAAGTCAGACTTTCCTAGTTTAGGCAAGACTCATGTACAGAGTAAAATTTAGAGTAGTCCTCTCTGTTATGTAAATATGCAGATTACAAGCAATTCTTCATAGAGTAATACTATTACCAATTACATGTACACACTCCAATTTTAGGGATGTCACCTAAATACAAAATTCAGAGCCTACTGCTCTCCTGGCTCTTTCTCTTTGTTCTTCTGCCAGAAGTTTAGGAATCAGAACCTGTCATTTCTTGCAGTGCTCTAATTTTTACAGGACTTCATAGGGTTTCTTGATAATTTACATGCCAGTCTGTTGAGTATATTGTAACGGAATTTATATAAATGCTCATTTAGACTTACACAGTATTCATTATATGGTCTCTTTAAAACAACTTCTCTAGTTCTTCCTGTCTGTGCTTTTCTAGTGCACTTGAATATGGAAATACCTAAAAGAGATGTTTGTGTCACATAACTGAAATGATAGTATAATGCAAAAGGTAGACAGCTAGACTAACTAACTCAGTAGCTGATGTACTATTGAATTTCTGCTCTTGAGTTTTAGTAGTTATTAAAATACATGAAACAAAGAAGCACAAGGACTATACAAAAGACCTTTCAAAGTGATATGGAGATGAAAGGATGTGATTGATTGTTGTTTCTTAAACAGTCAGAAGACTAAGTAAATAAAACTTACAGAAAGATACAATTTTTTAATTGCTTTCAAGACTGTAGAGAGAAGAAAGGGAAGTGGAATGAAGATAGTGCCAGGTTGAATACTATGCCAAGCTTTCTCATAGATTGCCGGTTACCACATTTTCACAAATGTAGCATGTTCGAGAATACAGGGATTCATGCTACCTGTAGATCTGCTGACAATTAATTCTTCCAGCTACAAACCAAAACAAATTTGCTCCTATTAAATACACTGCACCTGTACAAAAAGTGTATTTTAAAATACATACTTTTAAAATTTGTAATTGGATCTTCTCCACTTGGGAATGATATATCAATTTAGTTTAAGTGGTTTAAACATCTGTTGGGTTTGTTTTACTAGCTAACATATTTCAGTTGAAAATGTCTTCTCTAGGACCAGAAACATGAAAAAAAATTACTCAGACAGCTTTCCTAATAGTCTCTAGTTTAGCAGCTTAGACAAGCTTCTGCACTAATCCAATTTTATTATTTCTAGACTAAAATACTACTGTTAAAAACTCTTCCTCTTTAGAAGTATTGCTCCAACTGGGTCTAGATTAGAGATATCTGCTATATTCCGTATGCCACATCATAGATGATTTCTTAGTGATGTCGACAAAACTGAATGGAAGGTAAGTTTTAAGGAATTTTTACCCATATGGATAAGGTTTACTTTATAATGAATGAAACCAATGATTTCAAACCTAGCTTAAGGATGCTCCTAAGAGTTTCCAGACACTAAAATGAGTTGGTTTGAACTTACACTTTAAATCTTTCAGCCATGCAAACAAAATTAAAATGTGCTGCAAACTCTATAATGGAGACTTTCAGTATTTCTGAGATAATTTCCATAGTAAAGAACATGCATCACTTGAATGCAAATATAAATTCTGGTGTTACAGATGTCAAATTTAAGTCTTCACTATTTTAACATCCATGGTTGCCTTCTGTCATCTCACAAATTCAAATTCCAAATTCTGTCTGAAAAATACAGATATCTACTGCTCAATTTTACTTCAAAATCCAAATCATCAGTGAAATACTTCTCTAACTGATAGAGAGGTCATGGGAAAAATCTGTCAAAAGTTTATTGATAGCAACATGGAATCAGCTCACACAGGTTTGATATTCTAGTCTGTCTTCTTGCAATTTTTAAGGCAGTTCAGGGGTGTGAGACACATAACCTATGAGTCAGCAGGATATTTTTCCATAGCCTGTCAGTGGATATGAATCTAATATGGTACCTTTTAATCAAAGTAGTTTCTGAGGAGGAGACTACACAGATAAATTCACAGAAACCTGTCATATACAATATTATTTTCTTCTGCTTCTGCTCTCTTTGATCTGTATGACACTGCTTTCAGAGAAGATTGGACTGTCTGAAACAAAATGAAGGATTACAAAGTACACTCTTTACTCAGAGGGAAATGCAAAATGTTTAGAAGGAGCTGTACATGAGAATCAGTTCAAAATCTTATTGGTTCCTCCCTCTAAATGTAGCTCATTTTACTGTTTAAGAAATACATTCACATATGCCAATTATTAATCTTGAACACTTAAAAGACACCGTATCTTAATTCCTGGAATGATAGTCAGATGGCAGAAAGGACAGAAATCCACCAGTTTAATATCGCTAATGTTGTCCTCCCCACCTCTTACATGTCAAATTAATAATCTTCTTAATTACTTCTGCTATTTCAACAGATTACTTTGATCTCTCAAATTACTTGGGAGAATCTCACAGGAAAAAAAAGTTAACAGCACAATAAGATATATATATCTGAGCTTTGTTATTACTAGTATAAATATTTTATGATATTAAAAAGTTTCATTCATCATTGAATGGATGAAACTGAGATAGTTCTGTAGTGCAAAAGTCTTAGTCTTGCTTTTGAAAGCTAAAATGTGAGATGATAATGAATTATAAAATTATTATTTACTAATGCTTGGATTTTGTTGTAACAGTTAATGCTTTTTCAGGTATTTAATAAACTCAGAAACAGTCTCAATAAATCAGAAGCTTGACCATTAAATACAATGTTTGTATCTGTCCCTACCATAGAGTGTCTAATAACAAAAGCAAAAACCCATAACTTTGGATTTATCCAAACAACACCATTAAAGATGCTGAAAGAACGGAATCCCAATGCTCCATTAAGGGATTGGCTTCTGAACAATGATTGCTTAAGAAACTCTTCGGGTGTTATGGTACTGGCTGCCTTCATGTCATGTATTTTCTCTTTAATAAACCTTGTCAGACAGCTGTAGTTTGTTCCCCCTTGAAACTGGAAGGGTAACAGAGCAAAAGGCAGAAGGGAAAACAACAAATTTATTTTTATACTGGTCAGCCTTCTACGATATTGCTGGAAAAACTGGGAACGTTTACTCCGCTAAGAATAAAACCTAAATACTGTAAACACAGTACAGTGATCTTTTAACTGTAAGGAAAATGAGAGAAGAAGGAAAGAACAGACAAGCTTTACATTTTGGAAGTTAAGAAAAAATGAGGAAGGTTAACAAGAAATTTGCAATTAATATAATGCCTTTAATGAGAACCACAAATATCAAAGACATGAAAACTTTTTCTGACATATTTAGCTTCAATTTTTGCATAATAGAATAATGTTAAGATATTATTGGCCCATATTATCACAATATTCCTCCCTTGTGTAGTTCTTAGAAGTGGTAGAAAAATATCCACGCTTTCCATTTCATGACAATATTGTACTCCTTGTTAACATCCTTTCCACTTTAGCCATTTTTAGTGCAGTTGTTCACAGTGCCTATCTGGATAAGTCAGATTTTTGTTTGGGGGAAGTGGG
>NW_010239150.1:13890-17049 GCF_000690775.1 Eurypyga helias | reverse complement strand
AAGAGTGTTCAGTTGTTTATGAGGGAAATAAAAAGTATATTTGTATGTATAGTGAAAGGTAGAGGTGGGGACATTGGAGCAAGAACTTGAACTACACAAGGGATGCCAAATCCTTTTCAAAGATGTTTTGCCAACTCTGAAAAATTTCATTCAACCTAGAAGTCTGAAATATGCAGTATGATCTTCTCAGCAGGATATCACAGATGTTAGATGTTAAGCTCTAAAGACTTGAGAAGGTGCTATCTGCACCGAGCATGCTCTGTCCCTTTGCAGCTCCCATCTGCAACTCCCATCTGCAACTGTACAGGATATGGAGAATTCTTACAGATTAAAATGAGTGTTCTTTCTCAAGAACAACACGTCAGCTTTGAAATTCCAGACAATTTACCTGTAAAGGCAATTTCAAATGTTTTCAACCCAAACCCAATGAGGACCAGCCTAAATGAGATTATTAAGATCAAGACTGCTAAACAGAAACATGAAAAAATGGAAGAAATGAGGAAAAAATGTGCACTGGTAAGACAAAAAGGCAAAGGGTAATGGGCAGTAGGTTTGTCCACAATAGAGTATATGCTCATCCAGGGCATGTAAAACCAGAAACTCAGCAGTTGAAAACTTAGCATACCTGCACAGTCATCCAATACTTGTGAAATCTCTTGGAGAAATATGGTATCACTTCTGTGATCCTTCTCAGACGTTGTCTCTGACCCATTACAATGCATGAGAAAAGAACTAAGTCCAGAATTATCGCTTTTATATTCCAGTTACAGAAACCAAACTTTAAAATCAATCTGTAAACCAAATCAAGTGAAAATATTGATAATTGATTACAGATACCTGACAACTGCCTTTGGCATTCTGCTACAAAATCACTTCTGTGTGCCAACACAGACAGCAGGCAGGCCCTCTCTGTTAATTTTTGCTTACTGGATCTAAAACTCAACAGGCTTTGGGGTTTTTGGTACTTAAGAGGGTCTTCAACAACTTTTTAAATGACTGACAAGTTCTACTATGACTGAGAGCTAGTAGCTCTTCAGAGGTAAATGGAGAAAGGTGGAATGAAAAGAAGAAAAAACAGAGAAAATTCACAACAAAAGCAAACTGTAACCATTCAAGAATAAAAGTACTTGAAATAAATTAGCCATAGACTAGGCCACTGTGACTGAGTTAAGATCTGGGCACCAGATTACCCTCAGTGCTAAAAATGTTGCAATCAAGGGGAGGGCAAGTTTTGAATATCCTGATCAGGACAGCCAAGACGTTGTGCTGGGACAGTAGCAGGCCACATGAAAACTGAGGTGAGTGTTAAAGCTTAGATCTTGACCAAAGAGTTAGATACATAATTACATATATCATAGAATCACAGAATGGTTTGGGCTGGAAGGGACCTTAAAAATCATCTAGCTCCAACCACCCTGTCATGGGGTTCCACTGGACCCACCCATGGCATGACAATATCCTTGGTTCCTTCATTAGTATACAACATCAGCAGAAATCTATAGAACAGGTGTAGAGGCTCTAAGCAACTGGAGAGATTATAGCTAGCATCACAGAATGGCAATATATCCTTGGAAAGTGTACACCTAAATAAGTGGATGAATACTGGGACTGAGAAGTCAAATACTCGGAGTTTAGATACACTTACAGATGCCCGAGGAAACCTAATTCAGTTTTATCCTGCTTATACATGTTATAAAACAATCTGTATTTGAAGCATCACACAATAACTTTTGCCACAGGCAAATTTCCTTGTTATTTCTGAGTGCCTGAAATGGCAATCTTAATACTTCTCTTTCTTTTAATACACTTTCCTGTGGGTAGTACTACCGTACTTATGGAACTACTTTACTTTTAAGCTTAAAAAAGTGCTGAAGAATATTTTTTTATTAAAAATATGCCTTTACTTTCCTAATTTTCAGAAGACAACAGAGACATTTTGAAGAAATATCTGTTCTGAATTAATGATAATATTTGGTAAGGTGTATAGCTGGGTTTCCCTTGAACTTTCTCTTTATGCATTCAAAAAGGTGAACTTTTCAGGCTATTTGAATTCCATGGTCAAAGATATAGCTTGTTAAATCTTGTCCCCATGCCAGTGGCATTTTGTAGACTTTGAAGCTACTTTTTGAAGGACAGTCTCTTCTAAATGAATAGAAGATCAAGCACAAAAAAGATAGGTGCAGATCACTATAGTAGAAAATGAAATGTAAAACTACTACTAATACTGACTATAAAGTGAGAAGAAAATCTGGCAGCAGTTTAAGCTATTCATCTATTCATAAATACTATGGCTATCATTAGATTTGCTAAGAAAGCATATAAATTTCTGAAATGTTACAACTGAAAGCTTGCATTCTAAAGTTTTGAAAATGAAATTTAGTAGTTTGAATTAAATCACTTGGGGTGGAATTCCCTTATTAAATATCACAGAAAAATCCTATATGACTAACATTTATATATGTAAAGTAGTGGAACATCAAAGTAATACATATTGAAGAGTACTCCGGAAGCGTTTTTTTGTCCCTCACATATTCTCTCTATTGATTCAAAACCTCTGACCTGCTCATAGTTCACTTTTCAATGTGCACAATTTTAATCTACAGTTGTGCATCTTCAAAGTTCCTACTGATAGTTAGGAAAGCATAACTAATTGATCCTTATTTTTGCTGTAAAAAGACAGAGGAAACTGAGGTCTGGAGGAAAGATTTATCAGGGCGACAGGAGTATCTGAAACCCAAGGAAGCCTGTGGTTAATTCTGTTCTCTAGCACAAATTAAATCTGTAAATATTGGCCAGCTCAATATATTTATAGGTCTTTTTCACCATGTTTCCTTCCTCAGGGTGGTAATGCATTGTGCTTGTGTGGTAATGTTTTGGTAGTGGGGGAGGAGTTACAGTGAGATGCTGCTAGAAACTTCCCAGGCTCCAAGTCAGACCTGCCTCTGGCCAAGACTGAGCCAATCAGTGCTGGTGGTAGCGCCTCTGTGATAAGGTGTGCAAGAGGGGAAAAAACTGCTGTGGAACCTGCAGCAGAGAGAGGAGCGAGATCTGAGAGAGACAACCAGGCAGGCATCAAAATCAGTGCAGAAAGGCTGGGGAGGATTTGGGCTGGAGCAGAGGTTCCCCTGCAGGCCCTGGTGAGAGGGGAGGGCGGTGCCC
>NW_010239150.1:1251-13859 GCF_000690775.1 Eurypyga helias | reverse complement strand
GAGGAGCACAGAACCACCTGCAGCCTCGCAAGGCTCTCACGCTGGGACAGGCAGCTGGGGCCAAAGAATCCTGTGACTCTGTGGTAAGCCTGCACCAGAGCAGTCCGCTCCTGAAGGACTGTAGTCCACGGAAGGGACCCATGCTGGAGCAGTTAGAGGCAAAAACTGCAGCTCGTGGGAAGGACTGACATTGGAGAAGCTGGTGGAGGAATGTCTCCTATGGGAGGGACCCCACACTAGAGCAGGGGAAGAGTGTGAGGTTTCCCATCCCACTGGGGGGAGCAGTGAGCGAGTGGCCTTGTGGTGTTTAGTTGCCAGCTGGGTTTAAACCATGACAGGCAGTCATAACATCAGGATGAATTTCACTGCCACAGCAGTATAAGATGTGTATTTACTAGATTTTACCTTCACGTTGGACACACAATACTCTAACCCTGACCTGCACAGCCGTCTTATTCAAATGCTTTGCATCAAGGAGACTGTGACTTCAAAAAGAAAGCACCAAAAAAACCCACATCATCAAAATCAATCTACAGATTTCATATTTAAAGAACAAATCTGATGTCTTCTCTGGGACTACCTCTGCATGTTGCTAATGCCTCAATTGTGGCAATTTGACAAAACTGACAGAGAACTTGTGGGATAATGGATTGCTTGGCGTCTGCAGTAAAGTTATATGGGGAGGAAGGAAATCAGAGACATGGCTTTAATTAATTTTCATTTGCTCATTCAACTGAAGGAAAAGCTGATATCATCTTCTTGGCTCCTCAAAGTAAAAGTTAGGTTGAGTACAACTTGAAAGAGAGCAGAAGCTCCTGTTTCTTTCCTATGTGGCCTACGAAGTGAATGACATTATCTGTCTTAATCAATGCCTAAAATTATTTTAACTTACAACTGCTTACACTTTTGTAATTATGACTAATGATTTTTAATTTGCTGATGGCAATATGGGACTTCTTTAAAATTTTGAGAGATAAGGCTGCCTAGCCTGTTTCTCTGACATTTGTCTTCATGAGAATATCTTTTAATCTGGAGTTTTATAACAATTTAATTCCATGGACAACTTTATTCTAATAGGTTTATATAGTACAAAGATTATGAATACAGATTCTAAAAATAATTAATTTCATTTAAAGTAACTGATGTTTTACCAGAGTAAAAAAAAAAAAAAAAGTGATCTGAGGAAAAATAATTGTGATGTGTGCTTTGGAAAAGAAGTCCAGACAGATACATCTAAGTTTCTTGGACCCAGAAGGCTTTCTTTTGCTTAAAAAACATACTGCAAAAACATCTGCATTTCCTAGTGCTTGGTTTTGTTACATTAACAAGAATTAGAAAATCATGCAGCAGGATTGTGACTGTTCACTCAGCTGCTGCTCAGATTTTGACTAACATGCAGCTCGTGCTAAGGGCTGATGTATGCTGGGAACAGTGCTATTAGGTCAAAGGTAGGGCAATACGTAGGCAGGATAGGGTGGCCAGAAAGGGCTAAAGGTCACTACGCAGCCAATATCATCTGCAGCTTGCTGTCTTCTGCAGCTATAATTCTTGTATATTGATTCTTCTGGCAGTTTCTTCAGAATCCACTAACTAATGGATAAGGTACAGAACAAACTTCCAGGCTGGAAGGTATAAATACATCAACTTGCCCAGTAAGTTCTTGAAGATCCAACAGCAGCTGGAATGGCAAAGCTTTTGTCCTTCCCAGTGTGATACAAGGGGCACCCACACCATGATGAGAGAGGAAGGATGAGCACTGTCACGGTCAGCTAGGTAACTATTTTGCTCATAGGTGCATGAGTTGCAAACTGCAGGTTAGAGAACTTGTGTATTAGAAATCTCATTAATTAGGCAATTATTTTGTGAATTCACATACTAGACCACTCTGACAAAGGGAATTGAGCTCTTGGATGTCATGTTTGTTTACTTTTCCTAATGAGCTCACAAGATAAAGTTTCATTTACAGAGTATATTGTGCTGTAAATTTGAGAGATCCAAGCAGATCATGACACAGGACATTACCTACGATCAGCTACAACACATAGCTGGAGCTGATTCTCTCAAAAAATACAATCAAACTGAAAATGCAAAATGTAAAACTTTGCTTGCAACACATTTTCAAAGGAATTGTTTTGATTGGAAACCATCTTCCTCCAGTATAGTTTTTCTAAAAACGAAATATATCTACACCCAATGGATCAACCGACACCCAATAGAGCAACAAAGACTGTATAAAAAGGAATATAAAATTTCAGTTGAAAACCAGCCTGTGAATCTGTTATCAAAGAATGTGAAATGCAGCACAGGAATAAGAAGTGACATAGTGGGGAATAATCTTCCTAGTGTAACAGTTACTTTCTACACTGAGAATATTTAACAAAGAAATATAACATCTTTGGTGTTTAATTTTGTATAACATGTAGAATCTGCTTATTGAGAATAAATACTAGAGTACTCTGAAATATAACATAATGCTCTTAATAATGCACAGATGAAGTAGTTCAATTAAATAATTCCTTAGCAGTAATACTTTTTCTTATTAAAACATCTCAAAAGATGCATTAATCTTGTGTAAATCAAAACAACATATGCATGCCTTCTTTTATGTAATTACATTAATATACTGATTAATTTGTTTTCCTTGCTGATTATTAATGAATGATCACTCATAGGATGTAATGGATTATACAAGGGCTATAAATTGAGTATGATTTGAGGTCTATGTCTTAGTCATTATTTTAAAATACATTCATCCAAAAGCATGCTGACTCCTGCCTCTTTCTATAATGGGACAAAAATTTACCTACAGCATGCAAATTCAGTGAATTTTGACATTCTGAGATTCCAGTATTTG
Organism: Eurypyga helias; assembly: GCF_000690775.1. Lineage (NCBI taxonomy): Eukaryota > Metazoa > Chordata > Aves > Eurypygiformes > Eurypygidae > Eurypyga > Eurypyga helias. The sequence continues at coordinate 11,005 of NW_010239150.1, read as the reverse complement.
TTTATTTAGGTAAAAGTAATTTAAATTGCCTTAGACTCTTGCTGACTTCTTGTTAAACACTTCCTTGTTAATTTTAGCATTTAGGTTTATAGGACAGTAATTACCAGGAGTGCACTTTTTCCCTTTGGCATAATATTGACCTAATATTGAATGTTAATAAAGTGTTCTATAAAATGAAAAATATTATTTAGAGTAGCGTTGCACAGTCTTAGTCTGCCTGCCCACTTTCTCCACTTGACGAAGGGGGATTATTCTTTTTCATAATATGAACCTCTTATTTCTTTCTAGTAGCTCTGGCTGGCTATACATTAACAGAAGTCGTGCTCCTTCACCTCTAGCAGGCCACCCTATCTAATGCCCTTGACAACATCCCACATGACATCCTGCATGACAATGTTTCTACATGCCTAGCATATGCGTGCCACCATGGTGCCCTTTGTCCATCATACACCTCACTGTCACGGCACAAAACTCCACCAGACTCTGTACTCTGGGTCTTCCCACCATTGTTGCTGTGCATTAGACGTACACAGTCATCATCTCCTGCTCTCTCAGCTAAGAGTTAGACAGGAAAAAACAACATAGTAAACACTGCAAAGGATAAGTGGACCAGAGCAGATGGTTTGTAGAGTAACTAAAGGCTAGAAGAGTAAGGGCAGGAGTCAGGGAAATCTAAAGAGGACAAAAAGGAAACAAAGACAGAAATATGTTTTAATACTGAATGAAGGAGGAGGTGAATTTGCTCCCAGGCAGTTGCTTCTCTATGCCCACACAGAACCACATGTAATACTTGTTTCTCTAGCTTTTTGAACTGCTGCATAGATTGTATTGATTCTAACTCTCAGACTCACAATAGCTTCCGACACCTATAAAATAAAATTAGCCTAGAATAGACTTTGAAAGATGACTAGAAAACCATTTGTCTTTCTTCAAAAACCTCACTACATTCATTGTGGAAAGTGTTGAGGCAAAGATATCACCTTGCTCTGAAAATCTGCATATGTGACACAGTTGATTTCTATGGTTTCAGCTGAATAATGTGGCCCATATGTAATTTATTTTATAGCTCTTGTTCATTTGATCTTATAGCCAATATGGTGTATCAAGTACACAGATGACCTCTGCACAAAACATTGCCAATGCTGAGTTGTGTGTAATTTGCAGCAATTTAAATAGAATATGGATAGAAGTCAGAAATAGTTATGACTTCATTAATTTCTACCACAGAAGCTGTTAGCTAGAAGTAGCTAAAGCAGTGCAAATACCCTAATAAACCTTGGAAAATTCTCTCTTGATAACCTCTCAGTTCATAATTTTCTCACAACTCTGAAGAAACCCTTAACCAAACCAATAAAACTCTTCAATGAAGACAACAGCAACTCAGAGATGGCAGAATTAGTTGCAAACTACTTAATTGATCCAGCCATTGGATCTCAGCAGAGATCACTGAGCCCAGGTGTCCTGTTGCTGGATGAGATGCTTAATTATTATATAATGTTTCAACTCTCAGGTTGATTATTCAGCTGATACGGATAGTGGTAGTATATTACTGGAAAGTTAACCATTCACATTGAACAAACGCTGAGAAGTATGAAGAGAAGTTTCACTGGGACATATGATTTGAAGACAGTTGGGACTATTCATGGATAATGATGCTCAACTGAATTATTTATTTCTACAATATGGTGAACATGAGCACTTCTTTTTTGCGTTTCTTCTGACACTTATTATAATGCATATAACAATATAACTTCCAAGTATTTCTCTGTCTGTAAGGAATAAGCTTCAGTAACCATATATTTATCTATTACTGAAATTTAGAAGTAGACTGGGGATGCATGTTCATTTTTTCTCTCAAATGCAATTAATCCTGTCAAACATAACCCAGGAGAGTTTTATTTTATAGTTTGGAAGTATCTCTTGGACACTGTATCATTACTATTTAAACCAACATTAAAAACCTTAGTAATAATTAAGAACAGAATGGGAGGAAGGCAAAAGATACTTTCTGTGATTAAATTAAAGTAATGATGTGAAAGCACTAAGGCTATTGCATACAGGAAATTTCATTGTGCTCTCAATGATTCATATAACCTTTGCAATGAGTAATAATATAGTGTTTATTACTTCAAAAACCCATCAGATCTGAGTCTTCTTTGCCTCTCCAACAGCTGGAATAATGGACCAATCTGAAGGACAGCACTTGAAGAGTGTAAGATAAACGCTTAACCTTTGTTAAAAAAAAAAAAGAGAAAAAAGAAAAAAAAACACCTACTTCCTGTTTGTTTATTGTAACTAGAGTATCTCTAGGGCTGTGAATAGACACACTAGCAGTTAATCACCTGTTAGGCACTTTATAAACATTAAGGATTTTCTGCAATGTACTCAAGGGTTTCAGTTATTAAACTTACCCTAATTTATTTTGGGAGTGATATTCTGAGAACTTCCTAGAGGGTTACATTAGTCAAGACTTCGTGTTTACGCTATGAGTGAAATTGAATTTGCAGGAAAATGAACAGTAATACTCTCATCACACAGGAGTCTAGACATTATGAACTGAACAGATGACAGAAAAATGGGTACAACGATAAAACAAGCTGAAAGGTTGGTGAAGACTACAGCAGAGATGAAGATGAGGTGATGGTGTACATGTGTTTGGCTGACAGGAGCTTCTGCTTTGCAGTTTTACACTAGGTATTCAGAAGCTGAAATAAACTCTTTCCTATGGGTTTCACACATGTTATTGTTACAAATGTTATCAGGAGGGTTGTCAAAGCACAAAATTATGAAAGAAGATCTTTCCTAATAAGGAGGATTAAAAAAAAGAAAAAAAATCTATGCATGGGAAATTCAACACTTTTCTTGTCTTCTCCAGCTCCCCTCTATTCCCCCCTCCACTCCTCCCCCACCCCCAAAAATAAAAGTTAAGAGTTTGTTAATAATTAAGGTGTATCACTTTTTTCCCCCAAAGTGGTAAAGAGGTAAGAATCTTCAACCAAAGAATAAACGACAATTTTCCTCAAAGGAAGATTAATTTAATTATAAGGTCAATACAGAATGACAAAAGACAGTTTTGCTGATTGAACAAATTTTCTGTGGAATTTTTCTGGAAACAGGCATCAGAGCTTTTTCTAAGCTGCTTGCTAGTGTACCACAACCCTGAAACAACCCAACTAAATCTGAGAGACAGGAAATTCAACAAGCAGCATACTCAACCTGAGTATCCAGGTTCTTTTACTGAGACAGACTGCTCCCTACTGGGGGATTTGTGTAACTTGGCTTATTCGTTACTGAACTCAATAGGCTGTAGAAAGGATACACAGAAGAGTGGCATTTCTGAACAGTTCTCAAATAAAGGGTAGACAGTGTGAGAAAGAAGGGAAATAAGTGTCAGCATGAGTAAAGACATAGTACAAAGCCAATAACTGGCTTACGCAAGTCAATTAGGACAAATATGAAGAGATGCAATTTTTACTGGCACCCAGCCTATCAGAGTTCAAGTGTCTGGACAATACTCTTAGTCATATGGATCAGATTTAGGTAGTCCTGCAAGGAGCAAGGAGTTGGACTTGATGATCCTTATGGGTCCCTTCCAACTTAAGATATTCTATGACTCTATGATTCTCTAGACACAACAAAAAATAAGAAATCCCCTCAACAGCCACTGGTTGACAGGAAAACAGATTAATTAGTATGAATACAGTGAGCAAAAAAATTGTAAAATGTTCCACTTCAAATCGGTGGGACACAGAAGTCTGATGCTCTGAAATCAAGGGAAAGTATAACTGAAAATTAAATAACATTCATATACAGGAATCTGTTCACTCAATGCAAAAAGTAACATTTCAGAAATATAAATTATATAATGTAATAGAACTGCATTGTGATCACGTCTTGGAGCATAGTTAGGTGTGTTAGCCTTCAGCAGAGCATGATTTTTTTTTCTGCTTCACTGTTATGGTTTACTATACAGTTGTGGACTTTCCCGACCACTCAATCACATACCAAGCAGAGGGAACGAGGAGTGCAAACTGAGTTTTATCTCATGCTTTTAAGATGATAAAAGACAAATATTCATCTGATCTGCCACACAAGAGAGTCCCACAGCTAAATACATCTTCACCAAAAGTCCTATCTTTCTCTGTAGTCATCCTGCCTCCTCAAACAGAAAAATTCTGCTGGAAAGTCTCTTGGCCAAACATTGAACACAGCTGAGGAATTGAATCATGGGTAATTTTGGAGGAAAGCCTTCTGGGAACTAAAAACTCCACTCTCATTTCTGAAACAGGTTTTTAGTAAAGCTCAGAAAAAAGGTGTTTCTTGAAGTACTTATAATTTTTTTATAAAATTTGCAAATGAACCAGAAAGTTACTAGCAAACTTTTCCATACATTTAGAATTTTTAAAAAAAAAAATGAAACATTAGTCTCTTCTATCAGAAACAAAACAATCCAACACAGTATTAAGAACTATTGTAGATAAGCCTTTGCTCTGCACCAGGGATAGCACTTTGGAATAAACAGTTAATTTTTCTTCCAGACATCTGACCCATTCTGCAACTTTCTGTACTTTCAGGTAACAGACATTTAGCCCCCACCTTTTCATTTTTCTTTCTGGACTGAACAAGGCAACTGCCTCCTGTTTTCTCTTACAACATAAACATTGCATTTCTCTGCTCACCCTAATAACACTACTTTGTACTCATTTACAGTTTGATCTTTTTTTTTTCTTGAATAAGATTAAACAGAGTTACATGGGACAGTTAATAATTATCTTCTTTTTAAAAGAAGAGCTGTGATAATATTTCATAGAGCTAATACATATTCAGAGCTGTTACATACTGGCTACTACATTCTAGCCACTGAAACTGCATACTGTTAACCCATTTGTCAACAATTCATAGTCTTAATAAAAAGCTATCAGGTTTTTGGCAATCCATCCTACAGCCAGGTCAACAATGAAAGTGAGCCACAATGAAATAATTCATGTTGACTTTTACCAGTATTACTACTGGTCTTTAAATTTTCTGGCTAGGTTCATGAAGAAAGAGGAGCAATACATCTCTGAACAACAATGCACCTATCCAAAAATTTAAGCAAACATCACCTCTGTGTTTAACACAGAACAACTTTGTTGTGTAAGGAAGGTGCAGGAGGACATAAACACTCACATCTCCATGGTTCCTCTGTAAAAAAACAGCCTATAACCTATTTCTGAAGATAGTATCCAAGATAACGTATGCACAAATTACATTTTCAGAGGCAATACAGTACACGTCTCGCCTGTATGCACTGAGGACATCCTGTCAAAGTATGTGATGAGGGAAGACCCTCATATTAACAAAGTCAATGGTAACTATCAAGAATTATGGAGGGAAGGCAAAGACTAATATCACTTCCTACTAAGTAATTCAGTCTCTGATAAAGACTAATTGTTAACAACAGTGGAGTCATATTTATACTTAATAAAACCATTAAGTTTTAAAATGCAAGATTCTACAGTTTATGCATTTCAGTCTGCAGTATGAGACCCTGGTCAAAAGATTAAAAATCAGATATTAACTGTGCACTGTAAGCACTCTGAGAAATTACATACATACCTAAGCTTATACTGTTTGTATAATGACCAAAATGGCAACTTAAAAAGCAGTTGTTTGCTTACTGTACCACAGCAATCATGAAAAGAAACATTTCTCTAAGAAATGCTATCCATTTTGACTCGGGATATTCTGGAAAGATGTAGAACAATAGTGTGAAGTGGAAACTGGGACGGGACCTGTACAGGGGTGACAAACCCAATCTTCCTAGACTTCCATTTTAATAAACCATTGAAACACATTTGATTTTAGTCCCATTATAGAATAAATCCACAAGTTTGAAACCTCAAAGCACCGTGAAATGAATCTGTCACATTCTCAAGGCCTCTCTAGTATATAGCACTTTTGGAAATCTGCTCCTTAAGCCTTGTCTTAAAGAGACAGCTCATTAAAATGGAAATCTATGGCACATGATAACCAGTAACACTCTAGAGAGACTTCTGCATGTATTTGCATAACTTTGCTCCCTTTAAAGGCACTATTGCAAATATGACCAGATCCCTTGTTATTTACACACTTAAAAGCAATCAGCATACAGTTGTTTTTAACTTTTGCTCAATAAATCTCATCTAACACAAAACCTTTTGTATTAATCAGTATTTACTGTCATGATACATATGGGCATGGGCAGAACTAATCGTCTGCAGGCTGTTCCTGTTGCTGAGCTGAATAAACAAGCTGTTCAGGACTTCTTCCTGTTTCATAAATCAATAAGAACCTAATTGAAAATTTTCCCTTCTCTTTTAGAGACACAACTGAGATCCAGAAACTCAACCCTGTCAAAAAAAAAAAAGCTGGATCAACTGGACATTGTTTGTTCAGAGGCATGGGCCTAATAAAGTAGCATGCCTGTCCAACTGAGGATTTAATCTACAGAATTAGTAATATGTCTTCTGATTCTTGCACCTGTGACAGAGGATCACCAGAAAAGAAAGCTACCCCTATCAGCACTGCCGAGTATTGAAATACCAATGCACAAACCACAGATGGCATTGGCAGAACTTTGTAAAGCATTAGAGATCCAAAAATAGTCTTTTCCTTATCTCCACTGCACTGCTAAAATGTGTTTGCACCCTGCAAGTTACCTAAAAGAATGTAAACTCTTGGGTTAAAGCAGCCTGTCAATTTTCATTAAAATAAATGCTGGATAGAGTCCTGGTTTCAGCTGGGATAGAGTTAATTGTCTTTCTAGTAGCTGGTATAGTACTGTGTTTTGGAGTTGGGGTGACAATAATTTTGATAACACACTGATGTTTTAGTTGTTGCTAAGAAGTGTTTACACTAAGTCAAGGGCTTTTTAGTTTCTCATACTGCCCTGCCAGCGAGTAGGCCAAGGGTGCACTCGCTGGGAGGGGACGCAGTCAGGACAGCTGACTCAAACTGGCCAAAGGGATATTCTATACCATATAAAGTCATGCTGAACATATAAACTGGGGTAGTTGGTTGATGGGTGGCAGTTACTGCTTGGGGTCTAACTGGGTATCTGTTAGTGTGTGGTAACTGCATTGTGCATGACTTTGTTTTGTATGTTCTATTATTATTATTTTCCTTTTTTTTTTTCCCTGTCCTATTAGTCTGTCTTAATCTCAACCTGTGAGTTTTACCTTTTTTCTGATTCTCTCCCCCATCCCACTATGGGGTGAGTGAGCAAAGAACTGTGTGATGTTTAGCTGCCTGCCAGATTAAACCACAACAGATGGTAGGTCAGAGACATGTTGATCCAATAGATCAATCAATTTTTCTACACTTCAGCACTCTGAATTTCCATTGACCATGATAATGGATTGCAGTTAACAGACCCTCCTCATTTTTGTGTGGCTCAGAAGTAATCAAGGTACTGCTTTCAACTCCAGGCAAATGATCAGGCTTAGAAATATATTATTGGAAAATGTCACTATGCGTGAGCTGACACAAGTTCCCTGATCAAATAATGAAGCTATGAATGCTACAGAAATGTTTGGAAGACTTCAACTGATTTTTTTTTTTCAGCTATGTTTCTGAGTCTGACTGTCTAGGTTCCTACACAGACCTGCAAAATCAAGCCCTACACCTGTACAGGTAAGTAAAAAGGCATAGACATGTTCCATGACTGCAAAGACAAATAGCCTGTGTAAACATGGTTGAATCTCAAAGTGATTCTATTCATATTGCTTCTTTAGAGCAATCCTAGCCTAATGTTATCCACAAAACTGCCCAGACATTGCTTGCAAGGGTGCCACTTGGAGCAAAATCATGCCCATTAACATGCTACAAATAAAGAAATGTGGGTAATTACATGCTAGTGCTTAGACCTCAGTTACAACCATAGATGTGAAACATAGATGTAGAAGCCAGTTCCTTTAGCCCACAAAGCAGCACTAACCTCCTTACAAGTTCATTTTACTTTCTGCTAGGTGGAGTACCAGCCCCAACAAACAAAAAGTCTTCCCTGGGAGCCTGGAGAAAAAAGGAAGGGAAAACAACCTCCATCCCCAGACTGCAAATCCAGAATTGCAGAGCTAATCCCTCTGTCCTTCACTGAAGAATGCCTCTGTGGATACCTGCTTTTCCCTTGGCCACATGCCCAGGCTGGCTGAGCTCCTACCAGTTCATGACCTGTTATAACATGTCATTGTCTGCAAGGTCTGCCTCTTCTGACCACAAACAAATAAGAAAACAACCTAGTGACTGCAAATTACATCACACTTTGATGGTACCACAGATGCTGCTGATTTTCCTTCAACAAACTGTAAGGTACAATATTCATCACCTAGGCCCAGCTCCACTCCCATTTCACCCAAGTTTTCACCTGGACCCTCTTAACAGCTGGTTGAACCCTAGATGGAAGCAATCAGATGCCGCCATCAGAGCAGACTTCCTTACAAAGACAGAAGAGAAACATTAAACTGTCAACAGCTCTTCTTATTTACCCACACTTAGACCAGACTGTTGGTAACAGTTTAGAATTAGAACTTTTAGTAGTTGTTGGCCATTTGTATCTTGTTCTCACTGAGATTTAAAATAAGGCGTAAATTGTATCATTATCCCCATTGCTCTGGCTTGTTGTATTATCAGAACAAAGAGAGGCAAGAGATGAGGACAGAAAAAGTTAAATAGATTCTAGTGATGGTTATTCAAACATAAGGTTAATATCACTGGCAACATGACTAGCAGAGTGTTGTTATGCTCAGGCCAACATTTAGCTGCCAGTGTTCCCATCTTACAGAGCATAAACAACCGCAGCACCACTTACAACCTCTATTATTTTTACAGTTGTTACAATAAAGTGCTTATTATTATAATATCTGTTTGTCAAATTCTCAGAGGGGCTGCATCAAAAAGCATGCACAGAGACTAAGGCTTCTGTGAGATATTTTTATGAGTCAATGTTTCTCATGCTTGAAGAACATGTCAGAGAAACATAAGCAAGTGTACAGCTGTATTGCTGTTACTAGAGTTTGGGTTTTATGTGCCTCTGGGTGAAGCTGCAGAGGGGTAAAATGTTCCTATAATTTCAATCCCAGTTTATATCTCAAATTAGACTTCTGAACACAGAATCATAGAATGGTTAGGGTTGGAAGGGACCTTAAAGATCATCTAGTTCCAACTCCCTTGCCATGGGCAGGGACACCATCCGCTAGACCAGGTTGCTCAAAGCCTCATCCAGCCTGGCCTTGAACACTTCCAGGGATGGGGCATCCACAGCTTCTCTGGGCAACCTGTTGCAGTGCTTCACCACCCTCACAATGAAGCATTTCTCCTTCATGTCCAATCTAGTCCAATCAAAATCTACCCACTTTCAATTTAAACCCATTACCCCTTGTCTTGCCACTGTAGGGCCATGCAAAAAGACCCTCTCCAGCTTCCTTGTAGGCCCCTTCAGGTACTGGAAGACTGCAATAAGGTCTCTCCGGAGCCTTCTCTTCTCCAGGGTGAACAAGCCCTATTCTCTCAGACTTTCTTCAAAGGAGAGGTGCTCCAGCCTCTGATCATCTTTCTGGTCTCCTCTGGACTCGCTCCAGCAGGTCCATGTTGTTCTCCTGTGGGGGGCTCCAGAGCTGGACACAGTACTACAGGTGGGGTCTCACAAAAGCAGAGTAGAGGAGCAAAATCACCTCCCTCAACCTGCTGGCCACACTTCTCCTGATACAGCCCAGGATACGGTTGACTTTCTGGGCTG